>NW_006263892.1:124264-126893 GCF_000469605.1 Apis dorsata | reverse complement strand
TTCCGGTGCTCCCCGCGCTCTTTGTAATATTTCCCGGGGGGCGAATGACGTGCCCCCCGAATGTTTTTAGCGACGCCGGGGCCACACCGGCGTTACTACCCCCTAGAATCGCCATTTGGCTGACACGAGCCCCCACTCATGTCGGCGGTAGTCGCTCGACCCCCGCTGACAAGTTTGTGGAATACCACGAAATTCTCAGCGGGGGCCGAAATATTATCAAACTAAGAATTTTTGAAAAATTTGGCGCTTCATCTTCTCTAGAATTATATTCTTTTAATGAAAAGGCGAAATTTGATCCGCAAATTTGTTGTAAGAAAAATTAATAGATTTTTAATTGAATTTATGTGTTTGTATTAAAAAATTATAACTTTGTAAGAAGTAGCATATAAAATTTTTTAAAAAATTCTATAAAAGGAATATTTTTTTAAATTTTAGACTTTATAATTGCAGAATGTAATTGTAGATTTATTTAGTACTTACCTATTATTTATCTGTTTGTCATATTGTTCGCAATTAATAATTTTTTACTTAATTCTACAGTTTACTTAATTCTAAGAAATATAAAGTACGCACGATGCAAGATATATGGGATATAGGATATATAGAATGCAAATATAAAGTTCACGAGATATACGTACGTTTTTTCTCCATCTCATATTTATTCTTTTTAACTTAGAGGAATAGTAAAAAGGATTCAATGTAATCTTGTTAATGTCTTTCGCAAATAACTCGAAGATTGAAGTCGATTGCGTTATACATTGAAAGGAAAAAATTTCTAAAAATAAATAAACTGTGTTAAAAAATACAAACGAATATCATACAAATGAAAAATCGCAAGAAATACGTACAGGCAATCTTTTGAAGTTAATTTCTATCCTTTTACCAGTTATCCGTGACGAAAGAGGCGGCGTCCAAATGGTTTCCACATGCTGTTATATTAAAAGGATGAATTCATCGCGAAAAAATATACATCCAAGTTGATTTCGTTGATGCTAACCTTGAAAGAAATAATCTCTCGTTCGTATGGAAATCATTTTCGTATGAAAAATCACGAGTGAATAACATTTCTTTCCCTCTATCTATCCATCTCTGTGCCTGGTTTTTCCTCGTTTTTCGTCCATTGCATCCAAAGTTGCCCCGCTAACTGTCGAACAAAGTTCACATTTGCTCTTCCCACTAATCGCGCCTCTATTTCGGTGCTGATAACCACCGCGGCTCGATCGATTAAGTGTTGGCCCGAACGTTTAAACTGTCCGATCATCTCTTCTCGAAATGCCAGCTAGGAAATACCCGTTGGCAGCGATAATGCAACTATTATGTCTGCGGCCGTGCTTTGGATCAGAGTTGGCGTAGCTAACAGCCGCCAGATATTGCGAGTTAATTTAAACTTTCTCCGGTTTGTCGGCGATCTTGGACACGTCCCTGCCCTTTTCAACTATGACGTATATGCACGACACACGAAAACTGGCACATCTAACATTTTTGAGAGAGATTGCAATTTCGAGAATTTAGAAAATTAAATTATATTAAAAAAAAAGAAAAAGAATTACAAATAATATTATTAGCAATCTTATTATTGTTAAAAAAATTGTAATTAAGAAATTATAAATTCTTTACAAAATACGAATGAAAAAGATATAATATGTAGAGGAAAAGTAAGCCACGTATAGTAATTTTCAAAAATGGAACGTAGGATCCTAGATCGCAGTAAACCTTTCACAATGATGAGAAAAAAAAAATCAATGTGCATAATTTCGAAAATAGATCCAACATTCCATTTTAAAAATTCTAACATCTCTACAATCTTTATATATATCCTTTATTATTCTCAATCACATTTTCTCCACACTCAAAATATTTCAAATTAGTGTTTCAACCACGGAATCGTGAATTTTGCAGGAAAAACAGATTCCAGCAATCGAGTTGCTAACGAGAGATCGTGGTTGCCGTGAGAAATTTCTTTTTTTAAACAGATCGCATGCACGCGTTAATTTAATCTCGTGAAGCGTTGATCGTGGGATCGATCGAGGAGGATAGCGAAGTAACGCTCGTTGTTCGAAGTGCACATCGGTGGCAGGACTTGTTGCCATCATGCGCCGTCGAGCTTCTGCCTTCTCGATTCGCCTCGAGCCAACGAAAATTGCAGCTTTGCTTCCTATCCCTACTGCAACTACTGCACGTCTGCACGTTCGATCGTTGACTCAAATCTTTCGCGTGCGTGGTGAGAAAATCGATGCACACGGTGCAAGATAAGTGGCACCTTATCCAAGTGCCAATTTCGTTCCTCCAATGGGTATACGTCATACAGGGGAAAACGAGAGCAGTTGTTCGTGTTTTTGATCAGGTGTGTCCCTGGAGAATCGGCGAGACCCCAGATGGTGAAAATACTTTTCGATTGAATCGAATCTGCTAAGTGACGCACAACACAAGTGTGTTCCTCGTTTCAAAAACAATTAAGCTTTTCATTGGTGAAAATTGTTTCTCGCGTTTATTCCTTAATTGCATGTCAACAATCTTGAAAGTAATTGAAAATAATTGGTAATATTCTACTCACGTTGATAAATAG
Organism: Apis dorsata; assembly: GCF_000469605.1. NCBI lineage: Eukaryota > Metazoa > Arthropoda > Insecta > Hymenoptera > Apidae > Apis > Apis dorsata. The sequence goes on along the minus strand of NW_006263892.1, from coordinate 124,327 downwards.
ATATTTAATTATGATTGTCTTTTAATATCTTTCGAATTACCGGAAAATTGAATGATCGACACA
>NW_006263892.1:122489-124055 GCF_000469605.1 Apis dorsata | reverse complement strand
TTTTTTTTTTTTATATTTTATACTCGATTCGCATCTTCGAATAATCTCGATCAGCAATCCAAATTCGAAAGATTCACTTTAACGATAGCAGAGATCCAGATTCAAACTCTGGAAAAGATCCAAAACGACATTCGTGCTGCAACCGTCCCACGAGAGACGATCCTTGAGAACAGGAGCAGGAGAAGACTTCGTCGTATCCGTGGCATGAAACTGTACTCCTCTTCCTCCTCCTCCTCCTCGAGTCATTGGATAGAGCACTCGTTGAAGTTTCCTTACTTCCCAATTCTCATCTCTACCAACTTCTCCCTTTTGCCTGTATCCCGCTCAAGCCTTTTTCGTTCACTGCTTGACTTTCGTTCAAGACTTAGAAGACAAAATATTCACCTGTATTTCTCCTCCCTTTTCCTTCATTTCTCCATCGTTCACCAAAATGCCATTTTTCTCGTTATCGTCCCTCCTAATCCTGACGTGTGGCATACGTGGTTAGATGGTGAACCACCAAAGCACAGGGAAGTTAAACGAAGAGCTAATTCCGAGCAAATATCTTGGGATCAACGATAGTTGAAGTAAGTTACGGGTGAACAACTCTTTCCCGTTTCCGCTGCCAAGTTATCGCACATAATATATCGTTCTCCGTGAGAATATCGTATCAACCCTTCGAAAACTGGGACAAAGGAGGAAGAGTATGCTTCCTCTTCGTTTAATTTTAGACCTGATGGCGATTAGACGCTGGGAAGATATCCGATTGATTCGAAGAACTCGAATGATACGCATATATGATGTGCGACTTGTTTCGAAAATCCGATTTATATTCTCGTGTGAAAAATAACTAGATTGATGAGAATGTATGAATTCGTAAGTTCAATAAGAAGGTTTTTATTTTACACCAAGTATTGAAATAAATTTTAAGTATCTTTAATGATTGCTCGCATAAAATATATATCATTGGAGCAAGCTTCTTTCATTAATATTTTTAATTTTGGAAATATAATATTGTCATTTATTAATTTTTTAATCGAAAATTAAAAACAGTACAGTAGTGATTTAATTGAAAAATGTATTTCTATATGTATCATTTTGACTAAAATAATTTTTTCTTTTTGCTCATGGAAAATTGGATGCAATGCAAATGAATACATAATACTGCAACGCAAAATGTCACGAATAATTAATAAATGATATTTCCAGAACAAATCCTTTACTTTTCAATGATATTGCACAAACGATTATGAATTCTTCGTCCTCGTATTGGACGATATTTTTAAGCCAATCTCTAACCGTTTAAAAAGAAAAAAAAGAAAAAGAAAAAGAGACAACATTCGGGTTATTTTACGTATTGGTTCATCCTTTTCTTCTCCAACCCCTTTCATTTCGAGCTCGACAACGGAGGAATTCTTTTGAAATAGACATCGGCGAGGTTTGCACGAATCGACGACGGGATATTACGAAGATTCCTCTTCTATAAATCCGCTCGTAGCTGCGAGAGCATCGAAGGAAAATGTGGGTCACCGATTGGATTCCATTCCATGCGTGAAAGCGCGCCGAAGAAATTGAGAAGCCAAGTTG
>NW_006263892.1:121269-122332 GCF_000469605.1 Apis dorsata | reverse complement strand
TATATATATATATATACGTAATATATTATATATATTTTACATCCATGTGCATATGACGCGTACGTGACACGGGACACGTACAGGCACCCTGAATATCTGCATCATTACGAAGTTTTACGAGGCGGAATTACGAAAGCTGCGCGAGATGACAAGTAGACGGTGATAGAAATCGTAGAGAGCGTACTCTCGGGGAAGAGGGGGAGGGAGGGAAATAATTAATCAGAAATGTATTAGCGAAAATTCTCTGCTCCGATGATTATGTAAATTTTAATTAATAAATAATAGAGTTTTTATGGAGGTTTGTATCGGATGTACAAGCTTCGCTTGGCTCGTTCGTTGTTAATTGTTAATTAGCAACAAGTATTTTTCATGGACGAGGGATGTTTAGTAAATTTTTTTAAATAGGATATTTTTATAAGCTGTATTTTTTAATTAATTTATTTATAACTAAGGTTGGATATTTTATCGATCGGTGAAATAATTTTTCTATTCGATCTTCAGAATATTTGAAAAGATATTTCGATGTTTATATTCGCCGATGATTTTTAATAGTAAGCGCAAAAATTTGCACAATACACAAAAATTTACAGAATGCACGTGCAAAAAGACACGTCCAACTCGTACAATGCGTATTATTATACTCAAACTATTCAAATTTCCACAATTACTTCTTCTAATTATTCTCCGCGCTCCATACCACCGAACGCAAGAATATCTCCCTCAAAAAAAAAAAAAAAAAAAAAAAAAAAAGGAAGAAAAATGCTTTCAAAAAAATAATTCTAAAACCAGGCTACGAACTGCATCAACCCCGTATAACCAGCGCGAATAATCTAAAAGCGTAGCTGGGATAAAATTTGGAATTACCTCGTGGAAAAAGCTCGCATTCGGTTGTAATCTTCTTTGGCCGTGAATTACGCGCTTATCGAAACGCCCACACCCTCCCCCTTCCTCCCCTGAATCCTTGGATTAATATGAGTTAAGACTGCGCGATCCCATAAGCTCATGGTCGGGCACGCTCGAAATTCCATCATCCCCGTGTTTTTCCACAGTTTCGCGGTTCTGT
>NW_006263892.1:109341-121111 GCF_000469605.1 Apis dorsata | reverse complement strand
TTTCACTCCGCAAGAACCAGCTCCCGCGGCGACGCGCCAGTAACAGGTGTCCCGCCGTGGATAACGTTTCTAACAAGCTTTCTCATCACCGGCTTTTATCAATGGCCGGGACTCGAATGCGAGCGTTCACGAGCTCGCTATCTCGAGTCAAGAAGCGACAATGGAGGCGACATGCGCCGCTCGGATGCCGGAATAATAAAGCAGCCGTTATCAATTCTTCGAGCGGGGAGACATTGTGGCGGAACGTCGAGAGCGGATAGAAGTATGGGAATGGAAAGAAATCCGTTATTCCTGGGAACAAAAGGGGGGTTCATCCGCGAGTGTGTAATTGTCGCTTCGATTGAAATTCGGTTTCAAATTTCTTGATAATTGTTAGAGCTTATTTTTTCGATAAATATATATTGTTGAAGAATATTGTTGAGATCCCGGAGAGACGGATTTATTTTAAGTAACTTGTGAAATATTAGTTATTAGTATCTCTTGTTTGCAATTTCTTCTTTGTAATTTACTTTAATTCTTGTGTATTACAGCGTGTAGATTAATTGTTACAATTTTGTCACAATTTTCAAGAATTTTTTTCTATTATATTGAACATTTTTATATTGGATAACTTCACAAATGTCATGCTGTAATAATAAAGTAATATTATTGTTATATAAAATCCTCATTTGCCTAAATTTATAAGAAAAATCGGTACCTCTCTTGGATCAAGAAATCTTATCTCGAAATTCTCGAAGGAAAAGTAGAGAGATCTTAAACGAAAATATATTCGTTTCCGTTCTACACTGCAAAGGGCAGTGACCTGTAAATGGAAATGGACGGTAGAAATTCAAAGCTACGATAAAACCAATCCCCGACCTATGATCCGACCGTTCCACTCAATTATCGCGTTACGTTTTCGAAACTTTTTAAACACTTAATTGTTTGTTACGTGTTCCGGCTCGGTGTAAAAACAAAGTTGAAATTGGAACAAAAAACGATTATATAGTTTCGATCGAGGTTCGTGAAGCGAGGTGGGATCGACGTCGCGACATCGACAGGTCGGACGTTAACCCTGAAGGGAAGGGCAGGTGAACTTCGATGTTTGTTTTATGCAAATGGTGGCAGCTGAAAAGTTTTATATATAATTCTATGGATCGCGATATCACGAAAATTCGATATCACGAACTCTCTGGTGCTAATTAACACCTGCCTTTTCATCCTCCTGCACCAAAGTTCACTCCCCTCGGCCCCACAGGATTCTAAATCTCTCTCCAGGATCTTCCATGGAATGATTTCCATGGAATGCAAATACGCCGCAAACCACCGCCCCGTGCAAAAATCCCGAAAGAAATGGTTTTATCTTATTTTCAGGCTCCGTTAATAACCTTACAAATTGCAATATCTGGGAAATTCGGTCGCACGATTTTCGAACGAACCGAGTTTAATTAACACCTTGCCTCCCATCCTTTCACCTTCAACACCAACCTTTCTCGCGCTTAATTTCCCTCCACACAGGATTCCAAATCTCTCTTCAAGACCTCCTCTCCACGATTTTCCATGGAATGCAAATGTGCACCGGGCAAAAATTCTGAAAGGGATGCTTTTTATTCTCAGGCTACGTTATAATAAGTTGGGAAAATCCCTCGCAATAAACGTATCTGGTAATTTCACATGGTGTTCACAATACAAATTGAATTGGAAGCGTGGCTATCCATCCGCGTGTGTTTTTCCATCCAACGGATACAGCGTTGGACTGTTATATACAGGAGATAAATCACCAACTATCGGCCGGAGAGTGTTATCGTCCGGTTTCTGGCCACTGTCTAACTTGTCGCGCGTGCACACACGTGCTAGACACGCGTTGCTTTTGTCGATCCTGTCGCGTATAGAAAATAATATCGCGACTCGGCGCGATAGCCGTTTACAAAAGGTCTGCGGCTCACGTAACAACGGGGAGGGAATAACGCGGCGCGGTTCATATGTTTCATTTACGGGGACTCCACTTTCATCAGGCTGGCTTTATTTCGAGTTACACGCGAGTCGACTCTCTCATCAGCTTTTTACGGTGGCGATTTATACGCGCGGAAACGCGACGACTTTGAGCGCGGTGATATCCGGCCGCGTAAAATCTCGTGGAAAATAATGCCGTATTTGGGTCACGTTGGAGTGGAGGAAAAAGAAAACTAGAGAGAGAGAGAGAGAGAGAGGGAAAAATTCAGTGAATCGCGAATATTTCGTACGCCGAACGGTTGAAATGAGGGATTAATAATTACGAGCAGTCGATTCATCTTTATTTCAACGTTTAAATCGGATCTCTTAGGCGATTTAAGCTTGGTATCGATATTACCAGATAACAAATGAACCTTTACGCGGGAGATAAAGATAAATGATTTTAAATATATTCTGACTTACTTAAAATCTACTATTTGACATTTTGAACGTGTGCGAAAGAAACTCTCCGACTCTTTACTTAAAAATACTCGACTAAAAATTAAAAAAAAATATCGGGCACGAAATGTTTAATTGAGGAAAACAGTATTGCACTTATCTACTTCGTCCGATAAGTATGAATTCCAGGGAGCGAAACTGCTTCAAGAAAGGGTCGGACAACCCCCGATGACGTAGCCAGATAAATCTGTCGGGAAACTTGCCAGGAATATAAGTTCGTGACGTTATCGTATGATAAATATGAGAAAAAGGAAGGAATTAGTCAGCGATATTAGCAAGGGGGAAAAATTCTTCCACAATCTCCGCAGATAATTATCTCCGACCGACTGAATTATTCGCTCCGGCGGCAACGAATCGAACAATCAACCCTGATCGAGATCGATATCCTCTCCCTAGAAACGCGAAATTCTGTTCGTAAAACGCAAACCGTTTTCGTTGTGTCCCAATATTTCAAATCCGCGGCAAACAAATCTGGGGAGCTGTCTGCTTTCCATTTCCCGGGGCCGACATGCCTCTAAATCAATGCGAAGTCAACGTTCTCGGATGCATAAGAATTCACCAGGCATCAGGAGAGTGGCGTGTCGAGATGACGGTATTCCGATTCGTCGTTTGCGGCCACACACATATATATATACACACACACACACACACACACACAGAGAAATTCAATCAGTCGGTTGAGAATACACGCGCTCGCCTGGGGAAAGGGGGTAAATCGGTTCGGTATCGCGGGGACGCAGCGATCGAGGAAAAAAACGTATTCCATTCCTATTACGCGGCTTATTCCGTCCCAATCCACCGGTCTTCTGCCGAGGGCGCCAAAGTCGTTTTCCCTTTTACAGAGGCCCCGAGTGTACGACGGCCGGTGAATACACCCGTTTTGCGCCCGCAGAGTGGCAACCACTCTTCCGGTATTCGCCACTCGATCTTCAATTTCGTCCCTCCATACACGAAATCCCGGCATTCCCGCGAAATCCGCGCTATTTCTCGCTATTCGACTTGCTATCCACAGGGCCCCATTCCCCTCCTTCCGCGTATTTGCCAGCTCCGTGTACTCCTCGGATACGAGTTCACGGCTGCCTTTTCCCCTCTCCCCTCTTCCCACTTTCCCCGTGTACGTTCGAGGCTTTCTGAAAACCTACTGCCGACAGCAACCCAACCGTGCGTCATTTCTACCCTTCCGCCCGAGCAGAACGAGCAGGGCGGCCCCCTGTTCCAATCCTCCATCCCATCCCATCGATCCCCCACGGCTCTCGCCCCTTCCTCCCATCCCCACCGATCTTTCTTATACACGCGCACCGCGGCTCCAATGGAGTCGAACGTTTCACCCGTTTCGCGTCTACTGCTCGCCTGGCCACGCTCCATTTTTCTCGATCCTCCTCGCCTTCCAATCTTTCACCGTTTTCTCGCCTTGTTGCTTCCCTCCGCCGGGCTTATTCGGCTAAATAGCCGAGCCACGGTCGGTCTTTCGCTGGCGTGGCTTGATTGGATGGTCCGGCCAGGCACACGCATCAATGAGTCGAATGAGCGGAAACTTTTAGATCAATCGCGGGCCGTTGCTTCGATTCAAAGCCCATAAGGTATTCGTTTTCCTGTTCCCGTCTTCCGTCTGTGTATACGCGTGCAATCCTGTCCGAGTCGGCTCGAGAGCTACCTTGTCAGCGAACCTCCGATCCACTTCACGTCCATCGTTGTACATCCCCTATTTGTATCCGTTTCCCCGTTTTTCGGCAGTTTGTTTCAATCTGGATTTCCTGATGCGTGTTTGGAAGTTTGTTTATTGAGGGAGGGAGCATCGAGTGAGATATGAAGAACAAACGAGAACAAAGGGAGGGAAAATCGAGAGGAGAGAGTTGGAAAGATCGAAAGGAATTTTCGCAGTATCGGATCGATACTGTTTTTATCCAATCTTGACGTCTATTGCATTCGGCTCATGATTTTGTTGTACACTGGGGATATTGCGAGGTCTCCATCGTATTGGCCAAACAGTACGTGCCACTCTTTTTCGCATCTCTTTTCTATTTCGATTTTACCTCTCTTTCTCTCTCTCTCTCTCTTTTTCTCTATTGTCATTTCCCATAGATAGATAGATTAAATAAACGTAAAATACTATTATCGAAAGTGATTTTCTCGAAACAGGAAATGAAATGGATCTCTTGTGTTACGATAGAATGGACCATTGTAATCAGGTAAAGTAACAAATGAAACTTAAAATTTTCATGTAGGATAAATAAGAAGAAAGGAAAAATTTTATCGTCGATAAAAGCGTTTAAAAAATAGTGGGAATCATACTCTTGAATTCGCTTTTTGATTCATCCCGATATCTCAATTCGTTATCGAGTTATAAGCATTCAAAGTTTCGCTTAACGTAGCGCAAGAATTATGAATGGATCCGCGAGTCACTGACCTGCGTCATTTCTTGGAAATGCGTACTACGTTTTTCTAGGAATCGCGTCTGACACTCATCTGGAGTTTGGGATAGGTCGATGAGGCGAGGTGGGAGCGAGAGGTCCGAGTAAACGATTAAAAATTATCCCTTTCTTTGCACGACGATATCTCGGGAACCGAAAGTCGGATCAGGATAAACCAAAATACATTTTAAAGAGGAAAGTTCCTCGTTTCCAATGATTTTTTATTCGTTCATCAAAAGTAATTATCTTCGGAGTTATAGAGGTTTAAAGTTTTACTAATTTTAATAGAGTTTAATCCGGTTTAAGTTAAATGATTAAAAATTACCTTTTCTTTGCACGACGATATCTCGGGAACCAGAGGTCGTATCGGAATAAATCGAAAAGCCTTTTAAAGAGCAAGATTCCGTGCTTCTGTTAGTCTTTCATTTGTTCGCTAAAAGTTATTATTTTCGAAGATATAGCGTTTCAAACTTTTCGTAATTTTAATACCGTTTAATTGTATTTTGAGGTAAATTATACGATGAATATGTTTATTTCTGGAAGAATATTGCTTATAACGATCTTGCTAGTGGTGCATTGAAGATTCTAAATTGAATTAAAAGTTATCTTAAGTTCTCCCGTAAAGTAAAGTTCAATCCCTATTTAATCGATCCGGTTCAAGTTTAATTAAATTCAAATCTTAACCTTCGATATCAGTCTTGTTTTCTACGGTTTAACACTGGATCTTTGAGAATCATTATATTCTTTATTCGTTTTTTATTCTCATTCTCGAATATTCTAATCGTCGATAAAAAAAAAGCTATAAACTTACAAAACTTTCATCCTTCACTTTTTAAAACATCTACATTCATATAAAATATGCAAAACGTGAATAATATCAAAGATACATATTTGCATACAAAAGAAAATCGCAAGTGTAATCACTTACACTTTCATCGTTATTCGAGATCTTCTCGTTTTCATTTTCCCTGATCGTACAATATATTTTCAATAGATGGATAACAAGAAAAAGAAGGGAGAAAGGGTTGAAAAGATGGCAATGGAATCCACTCGGATTAACAACGTGGTGGCGTATCGCTAGATACAATAAACCTACTGCCCAGCTACACGCGAGTGGAATCGTTCAATGGGCGCATGTCTGCAATTTATTATCCTTTATATCGTGTACGATGAGATAGCCACTAGCGAACTAGAGAGCGAAGGATTGATAGGCGGATTGAGGGAAAACAAACCGAACGAAACTGAGGAATCGAACGGAAAAGAAGCGGAGAGAGGGTGGCGAAAAAAACGAGGTGGAAAAACGAAGGCATGGAAAAGGTTCGCCAGTGGCGAATTGAATCGATTTCACCCAATCAGCGACGCCGTTAATAGCAATCAACGGTCCTTCCCTTTCGGTCTTTGGCAAACGATCGAACTAATTACTGATCGGGATAAGGCACGCGGCGTTCCAGCCAATATGTGCACGGATATCGGACGTGTCGAACTTCCTTTCTTTCCTTCTCGTTTCCTCCGACTTGATTCTCTCTCGTTTCTTGCCTCTCGTCCTCCTTCTTTCTCCTTTGTCCTCGAAATCAGCCGCTGCTTGGTGAGAAGCACGCATGCGTGTTTACGAGGGAAAAGACGAGGGAGGATGGAGGAAAGGAAAAGGGGTAATCGCGACACGATAGGGCCAGGACACGAGCAAGTAGGGAGAGAGAGAGAGAGAAGAGGGCGAGTTTTCAGTGTGCACGATAACGACTGGCATCAGCAGCAACGCGCCTCTTCTTCCTACCTTCCCAGTTTCTACGAGCTTAATGTTTCTATATAGGAGTGGAAAAGGAGTTGAAAGTAGAAGGGATGTGGAAGAAGGGTGGAGAGAGGAGGAGAGGCATCGTGTACTACGTCAAGACAATAAGTACCATTAAGATAACCGTAGGGGACTTAGATAACCCCCGCGTGAACCTCGGGGGTCCGTAATGGAAGATTCCATTTTAGAGTTATTTATTTTTATGCCTTAAGAGACACCGTCTTTTTCACCGTTTATCTTCCGTTTCGACCAATTCAATTTTTAAAGCATTTAATTTTCCAAGTATATTTATTCCAATTATCACCTCGTTGCTTCTTTTTAAATTTTTAAATGACGTTTATTACAAAGGTATCCGACAAAAGGAACATTGTCTTTTTTTTTTTCTCCCTCACCCCAGTATTCTCTGATTTTAGTAAAATGTAAGCACAACGAACGTCCAGGAAGACCGTCCGCGAACCGTATAGATATATCGCAAGGGACCACGAAATTTTATGGTCCCAGACATCCATTGTTCCGAAACTGTCTTGCAGCCAGCGTTAATGACAATGATTAATATTGACCCACGTGTACGTTGAAGCGGAGTAATACAGTCTCCTGGTGAGACATGGCGGGTAAACTTTAGCGTCTGCCTGCCCCACCTACGCTCCTTAGGGATCTCTCGGCTCGTCGACACGACAGCCAGCGTCAAAAGTTAGGATATCTCGGCGCTGGCCCCTGTTCCGACAATCGACAAGACTAACTTGCGTATTCTTATTAAACCTTCCACCCTCCCTCCCCCTTTTCTTCCTGTTCAACGCGAATTAAACGTGGATCAAGCGTGGAGAGCCCGTCCTCCTCGCAGTTGTAGCAACTTTAAACCTGTCGTTCCAAAAAAAAAAAACAAGGCTAAACAACACGGCTTCGAGTTAAATTAAACTTTCTTGAGCTTATAAACGGATCGATACGAAGGGTAAAGAATTTTTTTCTCTTCCTTCCTTTCTTTCCTTTATCCGTTTATAACACACACACACACATATTGAGTGACTAAATTTAACACCACTTGCATAATTCCTCAATGTGTATTCATATGGTCTGTAATCTAAGACACGTGTTCGATACTCAAATCGATTACAATTACAAGGAAGAAAACGTCGGGCCGAGCTCGCCAATAATTCACGACGGGCAAAGTAAGTAGCGTGGTCGTAAACGAACACACGTGTGATTCCATGGGGAATGGCTCTGGATGCCGGTGGAAAGCGGAAGGTCTTCTGAATCATTAATTATACAAGTGTTGCACGTACTTACCAGGTTTGCTGACGCGAATATTCAATCGGCTTACCTCTCTATCTGCATGGGCCGTTGCCCAACTTCCACAGATAAACCACGTTTGAAGTGGTTTTGCACCGTTCACTTTTTTAATTTCATCCATCGATAAATCTGACCGGATATCTGATTCACGTATACCTGTCTGTCCTTACACTTTTAACGATCGATTAATAATATTTGACAGCAACTTTGAATATATTTGGGAACAATTTTCCTTCTAACGTAATCTACGTTACTCGACATAATTTCGCGCGATTGTATATAAGCTTTAAACCTTATCGAATTTCGTCTCCTCTTATCCGACTGGACTGTTTTAATCTACGTAAGACCGGTCGTAAGATCGACACCAAGATTGATCGTAATTGTCGGTACATTTCGCGAGGGAGAGCCACGAACTCATGGATGAAAGAAAATTGCTCTTATTGATCCCATCGATACCACGATTCCATCCAATGAAATTGAATCTACTCATTTGTTGAAATAACGGAACTCGCGGTATATGAGGTTAGCTGGATCGCTTTTAATCCGCTAAAATAGACAGCGTTGTCTCTTATCGACACGATCACGTCGCGTATATACCACGCCTACGATGTCTTTGCTCTATTTCGCGTGGGGATCTTAACCTGGGGATATACCGAAACTTTCGCCCGAGTTTACTCGTTAATGACCGAGTACATAGCGGGGGAGCGTGCCCAGGTATCTAGATGGCCGCGTATTCACCAATGTTAGCTCGTCGTCGGGCTGATGAAGAGGAGGGTACAGGCGATACCCTCGGTGCGAATCTTGTTAGCGTGCACTGTCTCTTTCCAACGGCCGCTGACCCGATTGTACACACGACCAATCAATGTTTCCTCATGAATTATGTCGGATCAGTTTGTGAACTGATGGCTCTTCTCCCGTTCCAACGATGTTGGAAATCGTTTGTTGAAAATTGTTTGTTGGAAATTCTTTGGAATTGCTTTTCACGCGATTGTTTCGCCATTGAGATTGGTATAATGATTATTTTTAATTTAGAATCCGTAAAAATGTTCTTCAAGACGAAACTCGAGAATATTACTCCATCTACGAACAATATATTATTAGAGTTGCTTTCACGAGATCTGGAATATAGCGTGATTCCAGGAACTTGTTTGTCGCTTTGAAAATTTCACTCGAATTTTATTCACACCCTCTGCGTAAATACGCGATCGCGCAGCATAAACTTTTTCAATTTTATAACACCGAGATTCCAATTTCGGCCGGAACTAAATGGTAATCCCGGCGCATTGAGAATTCATCGGAATTTCAAGCGCGTGATCGCGTGTCACGCGAGGATCGCTCGCGGCCTAATTACAACGCGAAATATTTATAATGGTTCCCCGATCGATCCCCGCGCGGTTTATAAAATTTCATCATACACGGGCGGGCATCATTTAAAATTCAATTTGTTTTACCAACAAACGCGGGGCCGTACGACACGAATATAACATGTATACCAGGTGTGTCTTTGCAGCGCCTCTCCCTCTACACGCTTTAAACTCATTATTCACGGCCGGCCGGGAGCTTTAATCGCGAGAAACTTTAATCACGCGATTCTAAAATTATCTGCCGGCGCCACGAAGGATTTTAGCCCGAGCCTTGGGCTAAGCCTAGACATTGGTCGCGACTNGAATAAATAAAAAAAAAAAAAAAGAAAGAAATATCTTTTTCTCGTGTCGGATGATCAGATCGTGTCGGGGGACGGTGTCTTCGTTTCGTCACGATACGTGTACGTTCTCTAATGTAACGAAACAAACGTATATTTAATTCGACCGAATATTTTTTTTTATCGAGTTAAACGCGTCTCGTTTCGTGGATTTTATTTATGGTATATCGAAATCAAAAAAAAAAAAAAAAAAAGAAAAAACAGAACGAAATTAAAAACGAGAGGGGCGAAATTTACGTGGAAAATTTTTTTACATTAATCAATTTCGAGATCCGTGAACCGAAATAAATTTATCACCGGCGTGCTACGTTTCTAAATCCCTTTATTTATGATCCGCGGGAAAAAAGGAAAGGGGAGAAGGGAAAAAATTGCAAAGGGAAAGAGAGAGAGAGAGAAAGTGCTCGCGCGGTCGTAATAACAGGCAGTCTATTGGAGGACCGATGGAAAAATTTACAGGGAAATTCGATTATCTCTGTCAGCGGGAGATTCGAGCTGCAGGTGTCGGATACGCGGCGAGCGTTCCAATGCGAATTCGGATCTAATCGATGTAGACATGCAGGGGTTGCAACGGTGGCAGCGCGACGATTTCAATGGGATGGATGGAGGGTGGGTCGTGTTACAGATGACTGGGTTGCGCGAACGATATGCATATCGCGTTCCAGTCGAAGCGTTCGAGATCTGCATTGCCCCTCGCGAAGAGAAGAAGAGGAAGAAGAAGAAGACGAAGAAGAAGAAGCTCTGGTTGCATCTCTCTACGAGATTTACGCACATTACGTAACGTCGCTTTGGAAAGATGTCTATCGGTTGAAATGTGATTCGATTCTCGGAGCAAACTGTGTTACATAAGTGGTTGTCTGCTCGAGATTCAGCCTCCAAGTTCTTCGTTCGAGACGGAAGGAGTTATTTTCGAAGGAAAATTCGATGAATGTCTTAAAGGGAAATTTTTTACAATTTTCTCCTTCTTCCCTCCTTGTTGTCCACAAATTGGATATTCTTTCTCGTAATATTTGAATGATTTACGACTTTTTATTCTTGTGTAAGGAAAATTAAATATAAATTAAAAGCAGATTTTAATCATTTGAAAATATTGAAATGCAAGTATGATTAAAAATGACAGTGGTAATTTTCTTCGAGTTGCGATTCACAGTTAAAGTCTTCGAAATGATTGAACTCTAAGTTTCTGGTTCTTTCCATTCGTTTTTCTTTCACGTTCCAATTTCAAAAATCAATCTTTTCACACTCTATCATTCACGAGTAATCACCTGAAAATCCCATTCTCACGTAATAAACTCGCGAATTCATCATCAAAGGTAGACCAATTTGAGGCAAAAGTTACTTAAAATCCGATAGCGGTCGGCGACGAAGTTAGTTTCGCGATAAAAAATTCTTGGGGCAACGGTGCCTGTTAAAACAAAGTCCGAACTGGGTCATTTGGCTCGGGCTACGGACAGAGAAACCCGTTAAATAGGTAGCTAACAGCAATTAACGCTGTTTCCTGGACTCGTTCAATGGCAACGTAAATTCCCGTGGCTTCCTTCAACTTCAACCGTGGTAAACACGGCAACGTTTCACTCGTGGGTCGAAAAATTGGTGCAAATAACAGAGAAGAATCCGATTTCACTCGGTCGCTATCGAGGATAATGGACGAAACCACCCTCGAGAGCGAGGACACGGCCGTGAGGGGTGGCAAAGGCTCGCTAGCGAGAACGATGATAGCGGTGGAAATGGGCGCGAGAGAAATAAGGGTTGAGAAAGAAGAATGGGGTTTGTAGCGGGAGAAGTAAGCGTCGGAAGTTTGAAGCCCTTAATTGCTTTTTAAAACTTTCAAGTTCGACTCGAACCCCTCCGTTCTTCATCCTCGTCTCCCGCAACCTCGTCGTCGCACCCCTTTGCATTCCACTTTGGAATGTTCAATATTAGTTTTCCCTATCGGAGTTGCAAACACGTTCGTCCACGGAGGGGAGGGGTGAAAGAGCTCGTCGAAGGTAGCCGGCCCTCTAAGAGGGTGGCGATGCGCAAGAAAAGCCGGCGGGGGAGGGGGAAAGACAGTCCTTGCCGTCGATAATCAGCAACCAACCTCCACCACCCCATCACTGCTCATCTTCCCCTCCCTCCTTCGGTTTTTGCACTCGAAGCAATTAACGACGACTGGAG
>NW_006263892.1:91576-109088 GCF_000469605.1 Apis dorsata | reverse complement strand
CTACTTTCCTATCGGCTCGCCGATCTCGCCCCGCTTCGAAACTCCGCGGGGAGGAAAATGGCTGGACGTTTTCACGAACTTTTCTACTCCCCGACTCTCTCTCTCTCTTTCTCTTTCGTATTTTGCACGTGTGACGCGATCTCTCGGATCCAATGGACACTTTTATTGCTTCTGACGAAGTTTCGTCTCGCGATGGTGATGATCGAGCCATTCTCTCCCTCCGATTCGAGGGAAGGGATCCTTATCCGATCGTCCGTGAAAATGGTTCATTCGTACATACAAAAAGTTGGAAAAACAGGCTTCGATGTTTTCGACGAGCTTTTTCTTTATTTTTTATTTTTTTATTTTTCCTTCGGACCAACAAAATCGTAAGTCACGCGAGGAAACGATCCTTTTGTTCTCGTTTCGGGAATACACGTTTAATCTGCATCTCGATCCATATTGTATGAGGACTAGGATATTCAATGACTTCTATTCAAACGTCCATTTGAATATACGGAAATTTCCAAGGGAAAATGGGGGCCGTTTCCAAGATTCCTGCCCTTCCAAGCCTTTCGAGTCTAGGTCAAAGACAAGCGCCGTAGACGAGCTTTTTTTTCTTCTTCGCGATAGGCGAGGTATCTGCCTCCCTCGCGCAGAGACTCAGACATCTCTCTGGGGAGGGAGGGGGAAGGAGGAGGGATGGATCTGTGGAATTGGAGCACGCCTTCTTGCAATTCGGTACCGAATGGTTAATCGCGAGGAGGTTTCAGGAGATGGCATCGCGCAAAGGAGGTGGAAAATGGAAAGGGAGAGAGGCGAGGAAAGGGAAACAAACGAACTTACGCGGAACGGGGCGAATCGCTTTGACAAAAGGCTCGTTCTCGCGATCCATTACGGTATTCGGACTTCTGACTAATCTCTTTTCTCTCGCATTGCCCCTCTGACTCCCTCCGGACCCTTTGTGACTTCGAACTCATTGTTACGAAGATATTGGAACTTTCTGCCTTCTCTCTCTCTCTTTCTCTCTCTCTCTCTTTCTCGCTCTCGTAACACCGTTAAGCAATTAAATCGAAAACTTTTACGCGGTACCGTTAAAAAACACAATTAAAGCGGACCTCTATCTGGTGGTCACGTCGTTTTCAATTCTCAACTCTTACCCCCTCTCCATCCATTCAAATCTTCGATCCAACGACAATGTTAAAAGGGAGGGAGGAGAGGGGATCATGGGTTAAATCTTTTATGATTTCGGCTCGAGTCCTCGAAAGAACTCATTTGCCTCGAATAGCGAACGATATCTTTAACTTTCCAAATGGGATCTCTCGGATTCGACGATTATTGGAAAGGATAATCGCTAGCTATGAGCTTCCGTGGAGATAGACGCATAGACGGGGATAAGGATGCGAGAGTGGTGAAAGAAGAAGTGAAAAAGAACGCGAGGGAGGAGGGGAGAAGGGAGGGAGAAAGATTTCCGCGTTTCGAGAGCGAAGAACAACAAAGTTTCTTAATGAAGAATAACGTTCCAGGCAAAGGAAAGATATTTCCACTTAACCGGGAATTCTCTCGGCAAGTCTTTCCTCTCCTTTGCTTCCTGTCCACGGGAATTGCTCCCCATTTCTCCCCTAATCTTCCGTTGTTCCTCCCGAAACGTTAAGAATACCCCTCCTCTCCACGGACTATTGACAGTACCCGGTCGAAAGAGTAGTATAACCTTCGATTCAATCTCGCGTTTTAATGAAACCTCTTGGAAACGAAATGAATTTTGACTATAATGGACTTCCATTCGATGGCTAAACTGTGTCTCTGGATTCCGTTCGTGCCCTCTTCTCTTTTTCCCCGAGAAATGTTCGTAAACGTTTGGGAACAATGCGAGAATCGGGAAATGTTTGCTTGAAGGATATTTATGCAAGTTTGAAATTTTTTTTAAGGAAAAAAAATTTTGTAAAGTAAAATACGAATATTCTCGTTCGTTTATCATTTTCGTGTCTTTGCTATTACAAAAAGAGAGAGAGAGAGAGAAAGAAAAGAAAGGAGCAAAGATTCTTCTTGACTACTTCTTTATCTATCGCCTCCCAACACGCGACACGTTTAATTTTTCTTAATGATCGGACAAACTTCGATTCGAACGCACGAAGAGGAAAAGCATGGAGAAGCGTGGCTCCGTATTACGTCGTCAAAGATGGTTTCCGGACTGGGCCGATACCGTGAGATCGCGTGATTCCGTTCGAGCCTCTCACGCGATCCCCATTTCCTCCTACCGACCTTCCATTTCTTCGTTTAGAAATCTTTCGATCTTCTCCCGAGATGTAGGTCGTCTAGATGGCTATTTCAGGTAAACGGCATTCACTTGTCTCGGCCTGGAACGAGCGTAGATGCACCGATACGTGCGAGCCACCATGATTCTTAACCTGGATCGATTCCGACGTCAATTCATCGAAAACCGTGGCAACGCGTGATTCTTCCATTCTTTGTCACCGAATCGCAGCACCGAGTCGCGTTGTCGAGACTCTTTCTCTCCTTTTTTCATGCTACATAAAAATAAATTAACGAATTTCATAATGAAACTCCTAAAGAGACTAAGAGAAGAAAATAATAATCAAACAAAAAGCTCTCAGAGTCTGCTATCGTTCTACTTCTACACTGCCTCTACTTCATCTCATAGATCCATCTTTCCAAATTAAGCAACGATCCACCTTCCTGATCCACCAAGAAATAGAGCGATAGATCTTTCTAATCAGTTTAGACTTCGTCCCTAATAACGCGTTCTATCCCTCTTTCCAAATGAAACATTAACGAGGCATCTGGCCTCAATCAAGCGTGATTGTTCGAAATTGTGAGTTCGGTCGTATAACGCGTTGATCGATATGCGCGTTTCGAGGTCGGCCACCACATCGATGTCGGTGGGGGCACGCGTGCCACCCCTTCTTTGCTCATTCGCCGATGCGGCGATTATCGGCGCTCGATTCATCCCCGAGGCATGCCCGTACGTAAAACTTTCGCGGATGATGAAAATGGCGCGGCGATTGATCGCTCGCACGCGTTCACGTGGGAAAATTGGAGCCGCGGCACGTGAATAAACCGGACACACGCTCGTTGGCATATTTATTAAACGGGAACAGGGAACAGGCTTGGCCGAGTAATCCCGCAGCGAAGCGACGGTTTTCGCGGTAAAGCTGCGGGAACGGGTTATTTAAAAAACAGTTGGATCCGTGCTTTTCGATGTGTGCGTTCCTTTTCAGCGAGGAGTGGGAGGGGAGAGGGTGCATCGATCGATTTAGAAGTAAAACAATTCCGTTTTTATTATTGAGACGAAGATTCTTCTTCGTGTTTATCTTCGATTCTGTTACAATAGGTGAACAAAAGAGTGTAGTCTTATTTTTCGAAGGGGGTAGTTTCTTTTTTTCTACGTTTCATTCTCGTGATCTCGTAAAATAATATGAAATTTAATTGTCACGAATAAAATAGTATCATTCGTGCTTATTAATTAATATAATATACTTAGGTTACATTCATATCGATTCGTTCCTTTTTCTTTTCGCGAGTATTAATAAGGTACGATATACACGTGGCTTTTGCGAAATAACGAGACAAAGATGAAACCTTGGCTCCACGCGATGCTTCAAATTCTCTGGTCGTCTGGTCAAGAGGCGGATGAGCGGGTGCACGTGCAGATTTCATACACAATTTAATCGAAAATGTTAAAAACGAATATACTGGCGGCCCGCTACTAATTTCGCCGGCCTCTGTACAAAACCAAGCGTACATTATTTTGCGCTTGGCCCGGCGCCAGCAGCCAGGTAAATACAACGTTTTCATGAAGATAACGTCGGCGGCCTCTCCACAGAGATGCGAATGGCAAATGAATCCGCCCCGTAATTCTTATTTTTGGGATCCGGTCCCGTGGAACCGATTACTCGCTGGATTATCCGGACATATTTATCGACAGACTCTCTCTCTCTCTTTCTCTCTCCCCTACCCTCTCTCGAGATCGAATCGCAACGATTGTATGCACACGTCTTCCGAGCGTCGATCGATTCTTTCGCGTGCAACGAGGGGAAGGGAGCATATCAAGGGGGCGAGCAATCGAATCGACGGATTAATTAATTTCACCCCGATAACTCGGCGATTCGGTTGTTCGTCGACCGATAGAGATTGATTTCGAAGGTGAAGGTGGCGGATAAAGAGAGAGAGAGAGAGAGAGCAAGTCTATCTAATTTCAGACGGCCGGTATAATCGAATCGCGATAAATTCCACGCGAACGAGTCGAAGGGAAATATTCGTTTGCAAGAATAGTAGTCACGATCAAACCTAACCCGATCCATTTCATTTCTAAGCGTTGAAACTCTCGATGCTCCGTTACCAACGTTGACTAATCAACTTACGATTTCGTTCGTTTCCTTGGAAAATAAAAATAGAAAAAAATGAAACGAGTGATGGCGCGATGCCATCGGGGGCGGTGGTGCAGGGCAGGCTTAGTCTAAAAGCGACCGGAGGGGGTAGAGTCTTCGATAATGGGACACAGGTTAACGCGGCGTACACGGGAACGCTTTTTCCCCTTTCGAGATGGCTCTGCCCGTAACTGCAATATGCGATTTCGGCCGGTGGCAGGGGATATTGCGAAATAAAAAGGGTTAAATTAAAAATTCTCGGTCGAATGCGCCGCTCCTTCGGCCGAGCAACCTCTGAGAATACGCCTGCGGAATTTGAACGTGAAAGAGAGTTTCCAACCAACCCCCCCTTCCTCCCTCCCTCCTGCTTCTCTTTATCCTCCTCATTCCTCCGGTAACCCGAAGGCTTCGACTTTTATAACAAGTTCGGTATAAAAGACGGGCCTTTGTGCCTTCGTAAGCCGTCCTTATCGATATTTTTCGATAACAAAAATGAAGGAGCAGGGTTCGTGGATCCCCTTAACCGGGTCTCGACTCTCGGCCAGAAAGAGAGAGAGAGAGAGACTCCATCATCCCTCGAACGCGAAATTCAGCAAGTTTTTCCTTCTTTGTGTTCCAGAACGACACGATGCAAGTGGTTTGGCAATATCACGTCGAGGAACCGGTGTCCGCCGCCGGAGTTTTGCCGGATCACGACGCCATCCGGGGATCGAGGCCCCTTTATCTGGTGCAAAGGGACGCTCAACCGAGGCCAACGTCGCGCAACCAAGAGGCCGAGCCACCGCTTCAAACGTGGGACATATTGAACCAGCAGGTTGGTATCGTATTCTATCCATCCTTTGCTGGGCTCAAACGCGATCGATTTAACAGATCGCGTCGCCGTTCGTATTCCGCGCGATGCCGTCGTAGAGCGGAACCACCGCGGTTGGTTGGTTCTTGGACGGGTCCGACGATGTGCGAAACCGACACGGGGAATCGTGTGGGCGGAAAATTATGGTGTAATACGAGCCATTGCGCGGCGGATAATATGATTATACGTGGAGGGAGGATACGGTGCGATGGAACGCGTCTTACGTATGCATAATGATAGAGAGGCAGGCGTAGGTGGTAATAATGTAATGGATAGGTGTTCGCCGGACTTTAATCGTTAAGGGTTAAGTCGAAAGGTAGGTGAGAACCGGCCAATTTGTATTTTGTGCGACTTGTATACAGGGTGAGTCGTAAAAGAGGAATTTATGAAAAAAAAAATCTTGAAATCGTAGTCTTCGATATTATAATGAATTTTAGGAATCACATCTCTGTATGCGTGAATTCGGTTTAAGATTTTGTTACAAATTTGTCTTGTAGATATGTGTGTCTCTCTCTCTCTCTCTTTCTCTTTATGTTGTTTATCCAATTATTCAAGGAACAGTTGGCGCATAGTAACACAAGGCACATAGTGGCGAGGGAACGAGCTTAATATTCATCGAGACGACGAAGGAGTTTCTGTGGAAAGGCGATTAAAGAGTTTTAATTACGGGCTGGAAACGTAGTGTCAACGATATCATATTAAACTCGATTCTCCGTAGAAGCTACTTTTCCAAAAGCTCCCCGTATCCGTGAGTTTACTCTCCACAGGGGAAGTCTGTCGGACGAAATGAATCGCGCCAGCTCCGATTCGTCGCTATGACACTCTGGTTCCATCGAACTTCGATAATGCCTTTGAAGTTATTAGACACATTCGTCCCGTAACCGTGGCTATTAAAATTTAATTGTAATTGAACGAGAACGCGGTGGAAAGTTTTCAGAGAAATTGCATCAGACGATGGCTGGCCGTCTAATATCCTCGCGACGAATCTTCGCGCGAATTTTCGCCACGATAATGGTCTTTAATTAACCATCTGTATCCGTGAAATGCCAATTTCAGTAATTTGGATAAATTTTATATAAAAAGAAAAAGAATTCTTAATTACCATTTCTCTAATTTTAATATCCAACTATTTCTTGTTAACAAAATTATAAATTCGTAACAAAACTATAACTTTAATTTTCCTTTATCAATCTCTACAATAATGGTTTGATTAAAAATTTAATAAATTCAAAATTGAACAAATTTGATATTTATATATAAAAAAAAAAGGAATTCTTAATTACCATTTCTCTAATTTTAATATCCAAATATTTCTTGTTAAAAAAATTATAAACTCGTAATATAAAATATCAAACGTAACAATCTTAATTTTAAAAAAATCTAAAAATCAAAATTTCCAAGGGAACTCCCGAACGCAATTTCAAACCTCTACACCCGCTAATTTGGCCGGTCGTTGGCAATCCGCTCGCGCGCAGGAGGGTCATTACTCGCCCTCTTCGTTCCTTCGAAGGCGGCCCGTTCCCTTTCGTTTTATTGTACTCGAGCGGCGATACTCTTCGCGGTCGATTCAGTCACGCTTCTGTTTCGCGAGCGCGTTTGCACCACTCTTCCTCCTCCTCGGGCACGCGGTTCGAAAAGGAGGAGGGGAGGGCGAAAGGAAAGGAGAAGAAAAAGGACAGACGGAAAGGAGACAGAGATCGAAGGCAAGCGAGAGGGAACGAGATAAAGCGAAGCGTGGCACGGTTGCGCGGCGAGATGAATGTTCGAACCCGTTTAACGTTCAGCCTGGTACGAGTGGATTTTTATCGGATGCAAGCCGCGAAGCATTGTGCGCCGAATTTATGAGAGCATAAATCTTAACCGGGTCACATCCGGCAAAAACTATTCGTTCATTAGCGTCGCCGGGTCATAGATTACGGTTGGACGCTATCGCGGGGATCGGACAATGCTAATTCCACGGGCTGCCGAGCTTTTGCTTATATAGTTTATATACACCGGCCAAGGTAGGGATGATCCGGTGTACACGGATTTATACTCCCTCCCTGTTTCGACAACGAGCCAGGGATGGATCGATCATCCGCGTGAATAACGAAGATGAAAAACAGTCGATCTGTTCTCTGTCAGCCAGGAATACCAAGAGAGCAGGGTTGTAAGGGTAGCTAGACGGACGTCGTAAACACGGGGATTGCGAATGCACGAACGATCCGTGCGAAATACGACGATACGAAAGGAGGAGACGTGCAAGTTATCAGTCAGGTGTCTTTTCGATGGCGATCGATCGGCGAAAAATCGGGAATTTTCGACGAATCTCTCTCTCTCTCTCTCTCTCTTTCTCTCTCTCTATCGTTTCCATTCGTACGGGGAAATTTCCAACGACGAGGAATGCTCGCGAGTGTACGTATCGCGTCTGATAAATGGCACTTTCGATATTTTTGCGCGATTCAATCGAGCGACGCGTGTCAACGAGTCCGGTAATGGAAACGAACGAAGCTGGGTCCGGCATTATCAGAAAAAGGCCGGGTGATGAAATAATAAATTGGAATTACGGGGAGGCGGGGAAGAGGAGCGGGTCGAAACCGAACAACGCTAATTTCATCAGTTCTGTTTACAATTTCGCGTCAAAACGGGGGATCGGGAAACTGGGCTGTTTCGATGCTCATCATGCTGTAACAAATTACCGCGTCTCTCAACTGGAAAGGAATTACTCGCTCGCAAATGGAACGATCCTCTTTTTTCTTTTTTTTTTTTTTTTTTTTTACTTCGATATTCAATGAAATTGGACGCGCTCTCGCCACGATGCTTTTTTCCTCCTCTCTGGAATCACCATTGGATCGTCGTCGTATCGTTGTACGTTCTCGCGAGAACAATAAATTTTAATAAAAAACGAGGATTAAATTTTGACGTTTTAACGAGACGTCTATACGTCATAACGCGATGAGAGAAATTTAGAGAGAAATTTTCAAGCGTGGATGTTTGTGCGATTTGTAGAAATACTGTTGTAAATATGCGTGGTAATACGTGGTCGGATTCAACGTTGAGAGGCCTCGTTTAATTTCCAAGTTTCCTCGACCAAGTTGAACGGTATGCTATTATAGTGTACTACAACTAGTTGCCACTATCGTGAAACTCATACATGGGTTTAGTTTTCAATCCTCTGTTTGTGAGATCGGAATCAATTCTCAAACGCTAGCAACTTGATTATTCGTTACTCGATCAAATTCTCGATTATCCAATTTTCATTCATCTATTTCACAACAATTTCTTTAAAAAAAAAAATATCGTACTTTGCTACGATACCACGTCAAGTTTCTTCAAGACTTCTTAATTCCGACAATCATTCGATTAATGGTTACTTTCTTGAAAAGACAAAAACGTAATCGCAGTTTCAATCAACTCAGGAAACTTCTCTTCTTCTTCTTCTTCTTCGTTCTTCGCCAAAGACATTCAGATACGACGCAACATTGTGCGTGATATCGCTTATCTACAACCATTCCTTTTCTCCCATTCCTTACTTCTTTCTTATGAGAATGCTACTTGTTCTCCGTTAACTACGCACGCGGAAGTTTCATGCCGGTCGAATAACTTTTGTATCACGGCGAGATGAATATGAATGTCTGGAGGCGCAAAGAGAAAGTGAGAGAGAGAGAGGCCAGCTTGTTAGAACGGATTTCGCATTCATTCCGGACCAACCACCCTTTCTCCGGCGATACTTTTTTCGCGGCTCACTCTCGAGTCGAAAGGGAAACTTTGCCGACGAGAGAGCGCCAAATTTGCCTCGGGCGGATGCCGTTTTCGCGCCTCATCGTCACCCTTGTTGCCTCGTGAATTTATATAATACCGCATCCTGTCTCCCTTTTTCCTCTCCCCAAACATCGTTTGCATACCATTATCACGACACCATGGGATTATTTCGCATTTTTAGTGGAGAAGCAGTGTACAGGGTGTTGAAGAGATTGTAGGCAGAAAATTTATGGATGAGATAATTCTTATTGGATAGTGGATCTATCAAGTTGCAAATCAAAACGATTCTACTATCGTTAAATAAATCGTTTGGAAGATATAAATACACATTCGCGATTCATTTCCAAGTTAAAATTTGAAAAATCAGCATTTATTTTATTTCTACTGTTCTGCGCTTCGTCCATCGCAAAATCGAAAATCTTTTCTTGTTTTTGATTCAATTTTCATAATCATCTTCCTCTAAAATTTTCTATCCCACGTTCACGAATCTCATATGAATGAATGAACCTTTCGTTTCGAAGAAATTTCAGTTAACGTTCGCAAGAAACGCACCAGTTTCCACGAACTACCAAGTTCATTAGCGATGGCATTCGTCATCAATCATAGCCCGGGGTAAAACGTGGCCGGTGAAAGGACACGCCATCGTTCTTCATTCCCGATATAGTTATTTCAGAGGATTCTATCTTGCTCGAATTTCTGTTATATATCTTCGCTGTCTCGCGGCACAACCAGACACGTTTCCACGCTAGCTAGCTCCTGTATATTTTTTTTTTCTTCTTCTTCTTTCCTCTCATTTCTTATTTCCTCTCTACAACTTTTCAACGGGCCTCTTTCACTCGCACTAATTCCTCCTCCGCATCAGAGATGTATCAGATGTCAGAGATTTGGAGAGGGGGATCGCGACGGCGTTATTAGTTATTTATAGGAGCGCAACAGCGTGGATGGAAGGGGAGAAAAAAAAAGTTGGCGCCGCGATGAGAAAAGGGCGAAACTCGGCGAAGTGGCCTCGGCCGAGTAACGTAAAACGCGTTTTTATGTGGGCCGACGTTCAAAGGAAGCCACCCATTTGAAACGCATAGCACGCGAGACGCGGCTGGGATAATTATCGTCTCTTCTCTCTTTCCAAGAAATTCACGGGGAGAGGGGAAAAAGCGGCCAAGGATGAGACGTGTCATGAATCGCTCTCCTCCCCTTTTATGCATATTTTAATTCATAAACCGGGCTTACCGTGGATTCGTTTACGCGTCTTTAATAACGTTTCATCCAGGATTTTATCAAAATGAATTAAACGCGAATGCGAGAAGGAAAAATTGCCGTTGGAATTCTATGCAAGTTGAAATTTTTACACACAGGAATAGATGTATTTATTCATTGGAAAATAAAAGTGGAACCGTTCCGTATCCATCTCTTACTTTGAATATAAGTAAATAATAATCTTTTACATAGTAAAAATTTCGATTCCTGATAAACCAAAACGCCAAATTCATTTACAATTCATCCATATTTTCCAACAAAACACAGGCACAACACTCCTATTTTAAAATACTTGAAAAATATTGGCAATCTACGCGTACCCTCTCGCAAAATTCCAATACCAACTCCTCGGTATGCAATTTCTCGACCTATCCTCGCATATCGAAACGATCACGTATCCTACCGCGTGTATCGAGATCATCGTATCGAAGTCGACTGAGGGAAATCGTTCGGCGGGAAACACAGGCAGAAGCCCGGAGGAATCGTAAACACGGGTCCAAATCTTGGCCGTGCCCGGGGCGCCGTTCACCATATTCGACCGCAAAACAATAAACGCAGAGTCGTCCTTCCCGGTAATCTTGACATCGATAATTTCGGAGAAACGCGTGGGAGAAGCCGGAGGCGGGCTCGAAGGTGCACGGCCGCGAAAAAAAGAATCGCAATTTTCTCTCGGGATCGCGCACGTACCCCGCGGCTCCAACCTTTCGTTTCCGATTTCTTTTTCTTTCTTCTCTCCTCTTCTCTTCTCTTTTCTTCTCTTCTCTTTTCTTTTCTTTTCTTCCAGATCTTTTTCGGCGTAAAACGCACTACTCGGTTCGACGAGGATTTTTCTCTCCGATCTCGGTTTTAAGACGCCTTCTCAATCGTAATCGCGCGGCAAAATGGAGGAGGAATCGTCTTCGGATCGTCTCCGTAACGTTAAAGATGGAATATCGGAGGGCAAAGATTAAATTTGTTCAATACGCCCTTTTGTGCTCCCTTTTGCGGACAATTGCGATCCTCGCAAGCGGTTGGAAATTCACGTCAAATATCCGTCGTTTTATCCGATGGTAATATATGCTTTGAGAAGGAATCCTTTTTGTGGTGGAAGCTTGACCACTGAAAACGACGATAAGCTATCTTTTTTTCTGTTAAGAAAAAAGAAGCTTGGAAGAATTTGTAATTTAAACCCCATTTCCTTTCAACCTGCGCAAATTTAATTCTCCAAAAAATTCACTTAGGATTGATTTTTTTCCAAAAGGAAAACTAAGCTTTTATTCATTTATATTTATTCCAATTCTATATTTATTTCCTTCAAATTATTTTCTTCTTAGAAATTAATTAATATTTTTCGTAATATTCATCTCGAATTATAAAGAATAATTTGCGGTAAAAATTTCACGTTTCAAATATTCGTTTTCGAAGAGAAAAGAAAATGAAACACGAGGATACGACTTCGTCCGTGCAGAATCGTCGAAAACAGCGATGGTTCCGCTCGTTTCGCAGGGGGAGCACGTCCCATGCAGCTAAAATCGTTGGCCGGGATTAAGTTCGTCACGAATAGTCGGCGGAAACTCGGTCGAAGATAGTTGCAATTAGAAAAACAGTTTGGAGGCTGACAGTCCGATGGCAACCGTTGTACCTCGCTAAATACCACGTTACTCCATTAACGGGAGCACAGACAGATCCATACCGTTCCCTATCAGTTTCGTGCAGCATGGGGGATGAGCTTTCGACCGTGTTGTGCGCCACTCTCCACAGAGCGTTAACATTTGAGAAATTTTGAGAAAGTATTAACTCGTGGCTTAACAACGTCCATCCTTGTCCAATCTCGATTCCTTTCTTCCTCGTATCGTGTGTGCAATCATCTGTTTCAGATATATCTGAATAGATGTCCTGTTTTATTAGGATTGCTTGAAATTGGGAATTTTTGTTGAGAGGAGGCAAATCTATGCAGATTCGATCGACGTCTTGAATTTGATGGATTTTTTCATCCGTATATCTCTCTCTCTCTCCTTCTCTTCTCAAATGGAAATTTCAAAAATTCGCTGATCAAATTACTTTTGAATTTTAAATATTATTATCTGCACTGTATCAGAGACGTGGGTTGAAAGTAATCTGGATCGGGTGGACGAGAACTAATTATTTAAAATAATAATAATAATCGTATAGTTTTCTCGTTGTAAAATATAAAGTTTGAATTTTCGGAAAAAAAAAGAAAAAAAGTAGTTAATTTATCGTAAAAGTTTTCCATCTTCGAAACAACATCTCGCGGAATTAAGCTCGTTTAACCAACCATCGTCTTCGAATTACTTTGCAGGTACGCTTACCCAAGGGACAAGACACGTTGCTTTGGTGCCGCGTTCTTAGGATGCCAAACATTGATCACAAACACCACGTCGTCAAGGTAAGTTCACCTCCACAGCTATAACCTACTTACCAGCAGCAACCCTCCCACGCCGCGTCTTACGCATCCCTAACCCATCTAAACTTGATTAAACCTGGAACGTACGAACGGATTCCCGTCGACGTGGGAGCTGTCAAGCATCGGAGAGATCTCCCCCGGTTTGTCGGCTCGTCGAAATTCTCGCGAATTTCTTATCAAGATTCAGAGAACGATCGTTTCACCCCACCATTTACCCTTAATCTCGCCTTCCATTACGAGCGACGAATGATAGAAACGCGAATACCGAAAATACCCTTTCGAGAAAAGAGGGGAGGCGAGATTTATTAGAATTTATTTTTAAACGCAGTCCCTTTTTTCTCTCTCTCTCTCTCTCTCGTTTCACTTCGTATCTTTAGATGGTTCGCGTCTCGTGCGGAATCATTCGACGAATTTGTTCTCTATTCTCGACCGTGACACGCCAAAAATTGGAAATACACGTCTCGTGGTTTCGACCTACATATCACGTATATATATTTTAAACGAGCGATCGAACGAGAGACGTGTGACAGTCGATCTGTAAAATCTGTATAACCGCGAGTCGATTTCGCGTTAGTAACGACGGCAGGATTCGTGTGGAAAGTATTTTGGGATCTAATTTAAATTTATCCTCACGCCTCGTATATTTATCGTTATGTTAAATTATCGCGCCTAATTTAATTCGTAATTTTTCCTTTATATGCAATTCGGAATGATATCCGAGATATCCGATGATCCTCGATTATTTCGATATTTAAAAATCGCGGAAACAGAGGCGATATTTTCCCTGTAATCGTGATATCGTAACGTGAAATCGTACGATATTTGTGAATCAATCGTTCCTGACCGCGTGTAACGCGATTACGTTCTAACGAAATTTCAGAGAACAATTCTCTTCTGTTCAACGATTTATCCTTCGATTCATCGAGATGTAGATGCATACTCGCCAATACAGGGAACACGTGGTTAACATTCTTTCGAGCGTTGCGATTCATATCGGTTCAAAGGCGCACGTCAAAAGATCTCTGATTTTTATCGAAGATGCAATCGCGCTCCAACGATGAATTAAGTTCTTCAACGAGACAGCGGCTCCTTTTTTCCTTTTCTTTTTCCCCCTTCATTTGTTCGTCTGACAGGTGTTGGATGTAACGCCGTTGTGTCTCGTTCCTTTTTCAGCACGAGCCTGTGATACAACCCGGAAGTCACGATTACCTGCATCACATGACTTTGTACGAGTGTCGTGGGGATCAGGGACAATTGGAATCCGCAGCGAAGACGTCAGGCAGTGTTTGCTATCAGTCCAATCAGCCGTCTCTTCAATGTAATACAATCGCCGCTATCTGGAGTCTGGGCTCCGAGGTATGCTACGTGACACATTTAAATGTAAATTAAGAATTAAACAAACTTCCCCTTCGGGAGAGGGAGGTCGAAAAATAAATTTCGAAGGCAGAAAAAAAAAAAAAGAAAAGAAAAATTGGTTCGATCTCGGTTCGAGCGCTCGGACGTTGAAGCTGGATTGATTGAAATTTATCAAATAAATTCGAAATACACGATATCTGGAACCTGTAATTCTCGCGTGGAGAATATCATTTCAAAGTCGGTTTTTAATTTTATTCATTTATTCGTAGATCTCTTTTCCTTCTTTTTTTTCCTTTTTTTTCTTTTTTTTCTTTTAATTATTCCACGTAGGCAGAAGTGGTTTCGCGTGTACCAGCAATTAAATCGTGACACGATGTCGCGTGCGAGATTAACCGGTGTCCCCGCGATCAGTCGCATCTTCGCAGGGTGTTCGTGTTACCAGCGACCACGAAGAAACGAGTTCGTGGCCGATCTCTCTCTCTCTCTCCCTCCCTCTCTCGCCCCCCTCCGCATTGGTATGCATTACACAAAACCCGGAATTACCGCGATATATACCCGCATCCAACCACCGTGTGTCTCTCTTATGCTCGTCCCAAGATGACGTCGGATTAACATTCGTGGACACTGATTTATCCACCGTGTAATTATCCTCGGTCGGTGATTCAAATCTCGATTATATCTCCAATGATTTATACGTGCGATTAAATCACCTCCGCTTATTCCACTTTACATACATATTCTTCCGCTATATAAATAAATAACGCGTACGAGAATCGCTAATTATTCTCGCGATTGTAAATTGATTATTTCCAAAATTTCCTAGACTTTTCTTTTTTTTTTTTTAAACAGTAAATCATCGATTCAAATCGTTCCATTCGTTCGAAGAATCCTCGACAAGCATCATAAAAATACCATAAAAATATCATAAAAATAAAAAATATCATAAAAAGTCGACGAGTGAGCGTTTCGAAAAGACTTCTGCCTCGAAGACAATAATTCATCGAGCGAATAGTCCGAAACAAGAAGCAGCGTAACCATTTGTACAAAGACCTTCGACGAGCGTTCCACAAATCCGAACGCTCCCGATTCGTCCCATTCCCAACGCGGCGCATAATCGAGCGCGTTCGCCACGGTTTTTCTTTTCGCAGGGGTTCAATTACCCGGCCGAGGCCGGCTACGCGCTGGATCCGCACACGGGACCTCGCTACTACATGCTCGAGACCCACTACGCGAATCCTCAGATGGACGCGTTCATAAGCGACAGTTCCGGGCTGCGTTTGCATTACACGGACAAGTTGCGCACCCACGACGCCGGGATTCTGAGCGTCGGCATCGACCCCAATTGGAGGCACATCATACCGCCAGGCCAAGCGGAGGTGGTATCCGAAGGTCACTGCATCTCGGACTGCACCGGGCACACGATACCCAACAGCGGCATCAACATATTCGCCGTCATCATGCATACGCATCAACTGGGGAGGAAGGTCAGATTGCGTCAGATAAGATCAGGCGAGGAGCTGCCACCCATTGCGTCCGACACCAATTACGATCCCAGCTATCAGGAGTATCGGAAGCTGCAGAAGCCCGTCAGGGTCTATCCGGTGAGTCGTTTGCAGTCCCTTCTTTAAATGATTTGCCTCGATCCCAGAAATTTTGATCGAAATTTTGATAGGGAAACTGAAAAGTAATTTACTTTATGTGTTTCGTGTAAGTTTGAGAGTATTTTCGAGAGATGAATCTTCGGGATAGGGGTGAAACGTTCAATAATTTATTTAACGTTTATAATTTATCAAAATTAATTTTCTTGATTTATACTTACTGTTATTCTGATCGCACGAACTGAAAATTGGATTACGTCCTGATTTAAACGCCGATCTCAGAAATTTTGAATACCGATGGAGGGAAGTTGTCGTTTCTTTCGCCGATCGAATTGGAAATCAAGTAATTTAGTTTAGCGATGTGTCTTGTGATGCGTGTATTTTTGAAGATGAATCTTCGAGATAAGGATGAAACGTTCGATAATTCGTCTAGCGTGTTTAATTTATCAAAGTTAAAAATAGATTACGTGGATAATCTCGATTTATTATTATCGTGATTCCGATCGATGGAAAACGATTACATTACAATCGATTCGACGATATTTTCGTTCCAGGGCGATCATTTGGTGGCCGAATGCACGTACTCGTCTAAATCGAGGCAAGCAATCACGCTCGGCGGTCTGACAACGAGGGAAGAAACTTGCCTGGTGTCCACTCTTTATTATCCCCGCATCGAGCTGTCGCTCTGCTACTCTCTCCCTTCATTACCAACGGTTCTGCAGAGTTTGGGGATCCAAAAGCTGATGCAGTGAGTATTTGTCATAACGTTTTCCAGCCCTTGTTTAAATATCGACAACGATTTTCGAAGCACGTTCGGATCGTTCACCCGCGAGACAAACGAGACAGCTCGGTCGATTCGAATTTTGCGAAATAATCACGCGGACGTCGCTCTCGTTTCACTTTCTTCTTTCTACTTTTTTTGTATTTTTATTTTTTTTTCGAATCGAGAGAGAGAGAGAGAGAGAGCGAGAGACAGAGTTCAAAGACCGTTTCATATTAATTTACACGGGACGGTTGATACCACGTTAATGATCACGACGCATGACCACCACCATCACCCACCACACACACACACACACACAAAGCTACGACCAGACGTTCGCTCCTTTTACTCTGATTACTTTAAATTGGCAATTAGGGACGGCGATGGCCCGTGCGTCACGACCGCCACGACCTGTCGTTAGCTCAACGAGCGCCGGTTATATTGCGCCAGACGCATCGTTTATTGCATTACGTAATGTTACGTGTGTCACGAAGACGCTTCCTGGCGACGTGTCACGAACCTTAATGTAACAAGCGTCCTGTTTCGCTAAACACACTCCGGGTTACATTGAATACCGTAGTTAAATTACTGTTATTACTACCACTAATATCGGCAGGTCGTTGCCTAGTTGGGTCGTTAACTCCGGCCAGAGATCATTGTCATCTTCGCGTGACATCGCGGTTAAATTGCCGCATCGGTCGAAGAGGGATGCGAGCAACGCCTCTATATTTCAATATAACCATACACCTGTTACCCATCCATTGTCCCGACTCGTTGTTAACCGAACCATCAAACTAATTACCCTCTAAATACTTGAACGATCATCTTGTTATAATTAGAACCACATCCTCTTCGCGTATCTTCCTTCAAGTTGTTCGAAAACTAGATCGATTATTCTTCTTAGTTCTTTCCTTTCCTTTTTCTTTTTTTTTTTCTCTGTCACTCGTATACGTTAAAAAATACTCGAAAGAGCCGAGTGTCCCATTAAAATAGTTCCAAGCTCTCTTTTATTTTACCACCTTCGCACCGACGCCTCCACCTTAAGAAAACGTTCGCCAAGAAAATTTCTCGTCCAAGAAAGAAAATAATGCATGCACGACGTGCATTTTCTCCAAAAAGCTTTGGCAACAAGCTTTGTTTCCGCAAACGAGCGTGCATTCGCGATGCTGGTCACGAGAG
>NW_006263892.1:88291-91273 GCF_000469605.1 Apis dorsata | reverse complement strand
ATATATATATATATATATATATATATAGGTCGAACGAGATCCTTCAAGGCAGCATCCTTCCTCTTCTCGTTACAGGGGTTCCAGCCCGGTAAAGATTCAAGAACCGCAAAAGTTGGCCGGCATGACGTTGGAGGAACGTTTGCTCAGCTACGACTGGGAGAGCAGTTTCCAGAGCTTTCAGGAAGCTACCCGGGGCGGCACCTTTAAACCCCTTTGCTGGACGAACAAGGGGGAACTGGCAGGCATGGACAGCCTGGAAGTCCATTATCCAAGGATCCTGAGGCCGTACGAGGAGGTGGCCCTCCCGTGCTCGAAGAAACCTCTCAGGAACAAGTTGTCGTTAATGCTGAGCGAGGACGAGGACATCGGTGCACCCGTGGACCCGGACAGTGACGAGACGAACGCGGTCGAACGTGGACAATTGGTGCGCAGCAAAGTGTCACGAAGCAGTGACGGGCCAACGGGCGGAAGTTCCTCGACCAGGTCGATACCTACGATCGTTACTCTCGCCACCTTGGCGATCATCGTCACCGCCGCGTTCAGGTGAACACTGGCTGGTCGTCTTGCGCGCCGATCGAATGAAAACCGATCGATTTCGTTTATCTAGGACGGCCGTTTTATCTTCTTGTTGATCAAGCTGAGGATCGGGGAGGTGGATTCATATGTAAGTACGTATGTACCGGTGTGTACCCTCTCACGTGGATCCAACAACTATTATCACGTGGCTCGTTCGTCAACCAGAGATCGTTGAGTGAGGACAAGGTAGATGATTTATATACGATATAGGGTTTCTCCCTCCGCCTCCTCTCCTTCCTAGAGTTTCATTCTATGCATTTGATGACACGATCGGATGTCGTTGAATTGATAGTGATGTAATTTTTCTTTTTTTTTTTTTTTTTTCTTCCTTCCTTTTGTAAAACACGTTCTGTGAATAAATAAGGATGGAAATAAATAATAATGGACGAGATAGCGCGGGAGAAGAGAAATATTTTTTGATGTGGCCTCGAGTCGTGATCGCGTGTAATAATCACGACGAAGAAGTTGATATAGATGATGATTGCCAAATATATATATATATATATATATTTTCCCTCGAACGAAGCTCTTTCTTCGAAGAGTTTCTTAGGATCTACGATGTCCTCAATCAAAGATCGACCTCCCTTTCTCGCGATCTCTGCTCGTGCACCGTGTATTGTTACTATGTATATCGCGTGCTTGCGCAGGACCACTCCCTCCTTTGGATATCTTTCGAGTTTGAATGCTCGTTATTCTTTTCTTATCCGATTTATAGCCGGATTATATATACTTCGAATACCCTTCGATTCGTTTCACGATTTTATTAGCTACTAAGTCTAATTTCTTTCGCGACCGTGTATATATATATGGCAAACTACAGAGATGGACCTGTAGCTGGACGAAAAAGGGTATTCGTATCGACGGCGTACACGAAAACTTTCATTCGTTCGCAATACAATAATCGATTCGCAATCAGAATTGATTTTCCGATTTTCGTCCGGTTAGTCGCGTAGCATTTCGTTTCGTCGATCGTATTTAGTTTCCAGACCGATACGATCAAAGAAGGTCAAAAAAGCTGGAAAGAATTGCATTTTCCGTCGTAACGTTAACACGGTCGACGTTTGTTCCCAGTGTCAAAACGGATGGGCTCCTTTGACAAGATCGGATAAAGGAAACGATGCGACGAATCGTGAATCAAAATTTTACAAAGTCACTCGTAGCATCTTCCTTTTCCATATCCTATCTTTTGTTTGAGATATAACATTTGTCTCCATGAATCAACTTATTGGAAAGTTATTTAATTTTGTACATTTTTCTCGATTTCTCGGTTATAAACATTTAAGTATTTGATTGTTTCGTCTATTCGAAAATCTTAACAAATTTCAAGCATCTTGATAAAATATTATTTGTTAATTATCAGATGAAACGTACGTTATATAGTTTCTATCCTATTGAACCAAGAATATGGCGCAAGTTTCCTGGTCCATTTGTGCGAGCAATTTCGAACTAGCGACTTCGACAAGAGCGATAGAAATCGGAAATGTTCGGTACTTGATCCCACTTTAAAAGTTAACGATCTCGAACGAAAGATATCCGCGAGGAAACGAGGCTCCTGCCTGACATTAAAATTATTTTCAAGCTTCTGGACTCGAAAGAATTTATATTGTTGGCTGTTTATTTAGGCCACGAACCAAGCATGCAATCCTAGCAATGACAAAATTTCTAGAGAATATTTCAAGCACCAGCTTTTCTAGCTTTCTCAAAAAACGATAAAGTCACGGATAATTGCTTGGTTCGCGCCAGAGACTGTATATTCTGTTACTAATTAGATTTATACGAATAGATGCGTTTTTTAACGGAGATCGTATAAACGTTGGTCGATTCTCACTTATCGAGGCTTTATTATATATATAATTATACACATGTAAAATTCCATCACGTTGTCTCAAAAATCCATTTTGTTTTCCTATTATACAAATTTCTATATGTATTTTTCAATACCTTTCAAAATGATTTCAATGTAAAATCATCAAGTTATCTGGTTCATATTTTTCTCATTTTTCGTATAATTCCAAAATAATTTAATTTATCTTTCTTATTGTATAAGAAAGAATTATTTAAAGAAAAAACGCAAGAAAAATGAAATATTCTAATGAAAAATAAATCAGCTTGTACATTCAAATTCTCAAATTCATCATATTTATCAACAAAATCTTCTTGTTTAAAGAACAACTTTCGAGACATCTTAACGCGCATCGTGGAATCATTTCCAGCCTCGTTTCGTGTCACTTGACCAACGTTTGTACCATTTCCTTTGTAATATTCTGTACAGTTTCTTAAGTGTAACACTCTCGTTGGCTGGCCAAGCTCGCGCCGGCGATTATTTATTTCTTAATTTAAAAGAAAGAAAGAAAGAAAGAAAAGAAAAAAAAAAATTGTATAGAGAGCGAGTTTAATTATCGCCGT
>NW_006263892.1:84556-87894 GCF_000469605.1 Apis dorsata | reverse complement strand
CGCTCAAGTTTCCAAATATATATATATATATATATATATATATATGCGTGTTTTGTATTCAGCGCGCCGCACGTTCGCGAAGCGAATATACACGTTAAGTTTCTTGATGCGTTTCTCAACCGCCCGCTGCGGGACACTTGTCGCTACGAATGGCATACACGCGGTGTCTCATCGATCTACGCGCGATCGGTTTCCGTAAATGGAGGACACGTGTTTCCGTTTTTTTCTTTTTTTTTCGCGCGATGATTTAAAGCGGTGCTTTGACTCACTTCCGTGAAAGCGATCTATGAGTTAATTGGAAGAGTGGAATGGAGATTTTACTCTTTTTTTTATATCAATTTTTTTATATCAATCGATACTCGAGACGACAAGATAATTATTTAATTGCTCGATTAAATATATCTTTGGTTGCGTTAAATTGCCAAGAAATAAAATGTGATTCGATTGGAAGTGTAAGATATATTTGTAATATTGTAAAAAAAGAAATTTACGAAAAATTAAAATTCGTTTTTTCGAGAAGAGTAATTTCTCCAATTACGAGGAATCAGCAATCGTCTTTAACGTCTTATTGCTTTTCTCTCAAAGAAAATACGATATCTATCGATCAATCGTATTCTTCTTTTTCTTTTTTTTCTTTTTTTTTTTTTTTTCCTTTCCCTCCGACAAATTTACATTTAATCGAATCCACGCTCCGCGTGGATAAGATAGATGGTTTAATTTGATCAAATTCTCGATCCCGGCTACAATGTGTACGTGTGTACCTCATTTGACACCCGTTCAGTTGATTAAGCCCTCGCGAAGCACCACTTTAATTATCGGGAAAAAAAGGGGAAAGAGAGATGAAAACGAAGGAGTGACGACGTATGATACCTATGCGGGCAAAGGAGTGGACCCGCGCCAAGAGTGTACCGTGGATCGATAGAATGGCATTGTAGTCGAGAGGTCCTTAAACGCGCGCGCTTTTCCTGAATTCCATTTGCATCGAGAAGAATGCAGCTTTCAAAGTTTCAGTGTGTGGTCAAAAGCAGCACGAGGATCGAGGAGCTTCGCGTCTCTTCCTCCCCTTTCCTGCCCAACTCCCGCTCAGGAGAACGAGAAAAACTCGTGTTTTCACTATTCGCGTGTGCCTGTTCCCCCTCCTCTCCCCTGTTTCGTTCTTATCCTGTCTTAATCGGTCGTCGATCAAAATCCAAATCAATTCGATACCTTTTACAATTTACATGACGACCGATTGTCGATGATAAACTTCTCTCTCTCTCTCTCTCTCTTTCTCTCCCTAGCGTAGAGAATAATAATAATAATAATAATAAAAAAAGAGATAAAAAACCTCATTAAGTAGTCGGACTAATCGGTAAAAAAAAAAATAAAATAAAATAAAATAAGCGCGTAGCCACGTTTTACAATTTAATACGATAATTCGATAAATGTCATAGGGGATCTGTGTGTGTAGAGATCGTAGGAGCAGTCGAAGCGATAACCTTTCAACCCTTCGAGGAGAGAAACGTTAATTTTAGGCGCCGAAGATCCGTTCCTTTTTTTTTTCAATCATCGATCGTACAATACATTTTGTCGGCTCCGATACGCCGTACGATACTGCCAATCGTCGCTTCGCTAATGTCAGCGTTCACAATATCGAGAAATCGAATGTTTCCTATTATGTTTCGTTTCCTATTTTTACTTCGTACAAACAAGAACAAGAAACGCCTTGTGACAAACGTGGACCCGAAATCGAGTCACCATTCAACGTTCTTAACGCGTTCGAAACGTATGACACGCAGACCTAGGTACGCAGCGAGTGCAGCAGGTGTCCGAGGATCATCATCATCGTCGTCGTCGTGGACGAATGTTAACGAATTAACGATGCGTTAAACAACGATTGTAATAATTCGATCGAACGATCGAAAGAGGGAAGCAAGATAGCGAGGAGCAACGTGTGCACAGAGCGCGTGGATGGACGAGAGACAAGAAACCGCTATTTCCCTTGAACCACGAGTTTCTTCGCTCGACGTGGCGTACGTGACGTGACGTACGATCCGTTGCGGGATAAGCGATGATTTATCATCGTCGTCGAAGAAACTCGTCGTTACACGATCGACCGTGCGAAAGGAAGAGGAGGAGGAAGTTTCCGTCACTTCTTCCACGCCGCCATTCTTCGAGGCGCGAATTGATTCCCCGTGGCGATCGTTCGATTGTCGATTCACCGAATTGTTTTGGGATCGATATACGCTCGGATAATTCGATAGAGCAAGTTGGAGAAGAAGTTGCCGGTGATATGAGCAGAACAATCAAGCAAAGTGTCGCGAATAAATATCATTTACGCTGGGGTAATTATGTTAGATATTATAGGGGACGATATTACGCATTTATATTACTCCATTGATCTTGCATCGTATGTTAGCTGGTCCGAGATTCCTGGCGTTCGTCGAGCTTTCGAGTGTAACAAGATTCGAGAAGATTTTGAGCAGATGGATCGCAAATTTTCCTTAATTGTAACCTTTATTCCTAAATAAATGACAATTCTAATACGAAAGAATTATAGGAGGAATCAACGTGCAGTACCTGAATGGAATACGCGTGGAGGAGGAGGAGGAGGAGGAATTTATTAAATCCGATGAGAATCCATTTATCGATCTCTCGTCGTCGATTCGTAATTGTCGTCGAGCGTGTCTCTGTACGAGAGTATTTTTCGCGTTCATTAGAGAGACGGTGTGTAAAAAGGAAGGAATCGACGATGGGAATCGAGGATGGCCCGGAGAGCTTTATATAATCGGAAACTCGGCGGGGCCAGGGAATCGGGAAATGTATGTACTGTATGTAGAAAAAGATTAGCGAGCATCGAGCAACGATGTCGGTGGCCCATTAGCAGGACAAGTGGTGGGGCATGGTGATCGTGCGCGATAGGCGAGTGGAACCCGGGAAATAAAAAAAAAAAAAGAAGAAGAAGAAGAAAAAGAAGAAAAAAGGAGAAATAATATGGAATCGAGCGAATAGCGTATGCGTGTACATAGGTAACCCTGTATATATAGTTTTTAGATTTAAATTATACGTCCCGGACTCTTCATAGGCACCTACACACACACACACTCGAATTCAGATAGCTAGCTAAATAGTGTCTTGTATCTTTATAATTTACATGTAACACGTTCAACCTGTATATCCTCTCCGAGGTGCGTGGGCGCGTGTCTCTCTCGTGCGTCGGCACGCGCCCGCGCCACCCCGCGCATGGATCGTAAACGCGTTTACCGGGCGTTCCCTGTCCTTCCATACCGCTCTTAGATTTATACCTAATTTACACTGGATATTAACGTCTAAACGCTACACTATCATCTACACTGTAA
>NW_006263892.1:78402-84305 GCF_000469605.1 Apis dorsata | reverse complement strand
AATTGTATTATATTTTATATATATAAATATGTAAATGTTTTTCTAAAAAAAAAAAAAAAGAGCCCGTATTCTTCATTTTGCGATTCGTTCTTTCTATCCCTATTTGGTTATCTTCTAGATAATTACGTGGTCCTTTTCTTTTTTCCTTTCTTTCGTGATACGAAGCATATACCTCTTCTTTCCATTTACTCGTTCGAGACAATAATAAAGAATCAAGTTTATTAAGAAACCAACGAAGATAGTTGAGGGTAAGTACGATATTTATTTTCTCATTAATCTTAAATTTATTACGAAACTTTCTTAAAGACCAGCTTCTTAACTCGCGTAAACTTTTTTCTAACTTTGGTAACGTAAAAATATCGCCTGTCAAACGAATACGTAATAAAGCACCGTGAACCCTATCTGATTAATACCATGGGAAACAGGATGCCACAGCTTCTTTATCCTTTATTTCATGATATCGAAATACTACACAAGTATTAGATAGAGCAAAATCGCGAGGAGATCCAGATTCTCGTTTTAACTTAATATAAACGGGACAAAATTTCAAAATATTTTATTTTTAATCAATTTTATCTACCCTCGAAAGTTCAAAAATACGAATTTCGACGCAGCGCATCTGTGCCTCGAATCCAAAAAATTAAAAAACCTGTAAAAATTCCTGATCCATAACATTTCACATCCCTTACAAGTCTTCCAATTTCCTCTTGATCAATTTCAATGAGAAAACCCAGGTACTTTTGCGTGTGTTGGTGATATAAACGAGAACTACACACACAAATACATATATATATAGGGATCCAATAAAATTAGCATAGCCAACAACAAATCAGCCACGAAGCGCACTATCGAGCGCGACACAACTAATTACACGCGTGTATATTAGTTGCAGAGGCAGACCCTTCC
The DNA here is from genome assembly GCF_000469605.1 of Apis dorsata. Taxonomy (NCBI): domain Eukaryota; kingdom Metazoa; phylum Arthropoda; class Insecta; order Hymenoptera; family Apidae; genus Apis; species Apis dorsata. Next base: position 83,399 of record NW_006263892.1, on the reverse strand, counting down.
GAAACCGCGGCGGGTTGGAACTGTTCGGCTGTTGCTGGCAGTTTCAATCGCCGCCCCGATCTAACCGTCAGATTACAACGTGGATTTACCAAGGCGTCCAACTCGACCTCTCCCGCCCTCGTTCCACCACCAACTCGACCTCTCACTCCTCGCCCGATCCGCTAATGAACAAGTTCCCCGGCTAAGTTCCCTAATATTCTGCCTCCATCTAGGCTGCCGACTAATCAAACTTCCGGCCCTTGCGCGTTAACCTTAACGAGACACGCGGTTTCTTCTTTTATTTCGAGGCCAGGAGGCGGTGCATTCGAGGAGATGAATTCACTAATTGCGAAGGTCCTCCGGGCGTTCCTGTTCCTGCAGGAAGTTTCGCCTTCGCCGCAGCAACGGATGTTGAGTCGATCGAGAACGATCGAGGAAGCTGCTTGTCAAAACGGAAACTGCTCGGGGATTGTGAGCCTCCTTCGTGTATAATAAATATGGTGGAACGTAAATTTTTTTTTTTATTTTCGTTATCATTGATTCGTTACACTAAAGAAATTTTATATCTTTTGTAACGATGATATATTGTACCTAAGTTTAATATTTGGTTAAAGTAAAATAATGTTTTTTTCGCTATTATATAATATTTCTCGTATTTCATTAAAAGTAGTAGCAAGTAAAAAATTCTCGAGTTTATTTTTCTTGTGTCATAAAGTACGTGGATTCCTTTTCTTCTTCTTCTTCTTCTTCTTTTGGACCTCGTTTTATTTTCATTCAATTTTCCTCGTCGCGGAGGATCGGATCGAAATAAGAAGGAAAGGGAGACGGAACGCGTAACGAGCGAATCAATATCGACGTAATGCCATAAAGAGCAATCTTTTCCATCGGAAATAATTGACTCCGTAAAACTGTTGGGGGGAAAATTGGCGTTCGTTACGTTTCAAGTTGCAGAAGTGTGAATGAGAACTATTGATCCTCCTCCTGTGCAATGTTCCTCGTGCGGGTTTCTCATTGAAACGCGTCGGTATTCACGTTTCATCATGAGAAAGAAAAATAAAACGCGTATGTAAAGTGATAATTCCAATTGAGGAGTGTGTTTTCATTGTACACGCCTCGCGGATGCATATAATTGTTTGCTAACAATCCGTTCCGTATTTGGCTTTATTCATCCAGTTACTCCAGTATATAGTTGAACGTTCATTCGATTTTGCAACTGTATTTAAACTCTAGCAATTTCGCATAATGTTTCCTTTTAATTATAAACGTGATACACACATTTTCCATTCACGTTTAAAAAATATAATATATATATACATTGGAGCTGGCAGAAAAATAACGAGATTAAGAGAAATACAAATTTCTACAAACTTTTCTTTTTTTTTTTTTTTTTTTTTTGATTCGGAGTAATCTTGAAAAAATTCAATATAATATCCACGATATCTTGGTCGTTTAATTGTTCGAGAGAGTTTAAAAATTCTTCTGCTTGAATTGCGTTTACTTGCCTTGTCAAACTTTGTTCAATATCAAGCTCAAACTTTGTTGGAATTGTTTATCTTCCAGTTTTAATTTTAATTATGGATGAAACAGAAACTCTGTTGGTGCTAAATTAAGGGAATAAGATGGGTAATTAAGCACAGAAATTTTCTTTTTTTTTTTTTTTTTTTTTAGTTAAAAATCGTTCATCGATTTTTGTAATAATGTTTTTAAATAAAAAAGAAGTACATCCCAATAAAATTGAACGATTAAATTCTTCAAAGATCTTAAAGAATTGAATCTTATCTACTTATTAAAGAATCTCTTGCAAATATAGTTTTCTTACTTTAGAATATTGATTCATCAAAGATCGGTCAAACTTTCGCGTTTCGATCGATTCAAGCATCGATCTTCCGGTCCACGGCCGATCTATGTATCCTAACCATGTATCCATCTTGGAGTGAAAATTTCAAGCAATCAACGGCTGGTTGCTGTTTCTGGGATGCAGCCGAGCATGTACACCGAGTATCTCACCACCGGCGCAATATATACCGCCTTCACAACTCCAATTCCTCGATAGCTCGCGCAGTTTTGCCCGCGTTTGTGCCCGGTTATCGAGTTTATGCAAAGTATCCGTGCCGTGTATTATTACTTTCTCGAACACGAAGTTAATTAAAAGCTGCCAATGGAACGGTGGAAGGCGATATTCCAAACTGTTGGCGGAAAACGTGCCCGATTGTGCGGCGAACGTCAATCTCTTATAAACGATTTGTTAGCCGGCCGAGTTGGTACTTGTGATCGGTAAACAAAACGTCTCGAGAACGAGAGGCTTTAAGGAAAGCTTAATGAAGCAATATTCGCTCGAACGAGGGTGCGACGGCCGTTCATCACCCCGTGACAGGTTTGCTCGGCACGGATTTTGTGCCCTTGTGTCAGTGGGTGCGGTTTGAACGACCACGGTAAAGAAGACCACTTTATTGCCCTTTGTGTATTGCCCGAGCAAATCGATTTCTCCGCGGTATTAAGATTAAATTAAAATACGTATAATCGTTTTTCTCGTATGTATCGATCGTATCGATGCGATTATTTAATTATTTAATTATTAATCGCTTTGCGAACGATGATCCATCGATATGATCTTAATTCTTAAATATGAGGAATAAACGTGTTGCTATATATATATATCAGAAATTTAATTTAATTGCGAATTTGGAAGAGTTAATTATTCGTAAAGATGATGATAATGAATACCTTCGGCAAGATTTTCAATAACAGCTCGAAAAAATATAAACGGTTTTCCTTGGGATTCCTTTGAAAAATTCTTCCAATCAAACGCGCGAGAATGGTGGCACGTGTGGATCCTAGATTTCCAACGTTTATTCGTTCGTTCGTTCGAGGAAGGTTTATTTGTGGACGATTCGCTAGAAACTTTTTATCGATAGGAAAGATTAAATGGATGGACGATGTCGTGCGAGGCGGGTAAATGAAAAGAGGTGGCGTTCTTCGATAGTATGATCGAAGATTGATTAAAAATATAAAAATGAGAAATTGATTTAACCGGCCGTGAGAGATACGAAATAGGTCGTACAATCTCATCTGTGTCGAACCTCTCTCGGACGTCCTGGCTACGTCAGTGTCGGAACAGTGTAGGTTAAAAATATAATATTTCTATCTAGACTATATAGAAGGCAAATATCGACGGATATGGGAATATTTCACAATTTTCGAAAAAGAAATAGTATTTTAGAAAAATAACTCTGCGTTAGTAGAAATTGCTTAGAATTCCGCGAGATAGAAATATCGTAACTTTGTATCAAATTGCAATACATATGAAACTTTTCAATTTTATTTTATCGATTCACCACAAACTCTTCTTCTCGATAAACATTTTTATTTCTATAAATTCTTGAGCGTATTATAGTAAAGCTGAAAATCCTTTCTTTCATGTATCGATCCTTTAGATCCTTAGAAAGTGCGTTTAAACTTTCCCCTTGTTTGATATCTATAATTATTACGTTACAACAGCAAAAATTTGTTCCTCAACATCATCCATACTTCTATTTTTCTATTTTTTCTTTTCTATTCTTTTTTAATAGAAATAACAGCCGAAGTCAAGCCTTATCCAATGATTCACGATGCCATAACCTCATCTTCAAAATAAAATCATACTTACAATTTCCTAACAACTACACATCTCGAAGTTGAAGCGATAAAAAATGAATTTTCGCAGTTTACACCGTTCAAAAAGTTATTTCCATAACATTTAGGCAAACGATACGATGAAGTAACACGATCGACCCAAAAATTATCCATCCGCGCGGGACGGATCGATAGGAGCGAACGACAAAGGATCGACGTTTCGTTCAATGCAAATTCCAGGAGCCAATCAACGATCCGGCACGCTCATGAAATTTACGTTTCCGTTGGCCAGTGTGTTTCGTAGCGGGCATAGACAAGAGAGGGAGACGAGAACCAATCAGCGTACCTTTCGATCAGGTAGCAATAAATATCCAGGGGGCGAAGTATGCGAGCGACGCCTTCAACGAGAACGCCGATTGTGTTTCGACCTTCCTCCCTTCCAACTATCGTCCCACCACCAATGGAGGCGTCGTCGTCGTCGTCGTCGTCGTCGTCGTCGTTGATTGAAATTTATGCCCGATGGGACCACGCCAATTCCACTCGGCTCGAGTCGCAATACCAACCCTTGCCCGAATTTTCGTGGCGTTACGCGCCCGTTACACCCGTGAGAATACTCCGCTAAACTTCCCCTCCCTGCTCCTTCCACCCATCGATGACCACCACCCACCGCCAAATGTTTCCAGATTGAATTCGCTTCTCGTATCTCTCTCTCTCTCTTTCTCTTTGGTTGCACAGCCATAGGAGGAACGTTTCGTTCTATATTTGCCGAAATGCGCAACGTTTTCTTTCGAATTTTCTCGATCGAGGAAGGGGAGAGGTTGCGCAAGAGGTTGAACGAGATCGAAGAGAGATGCGATGGATTGCGTTAAGGGGCGGACGTTTGGAATGGTTTAATGCTTCGTTGGTGAATTGGAGGCAAATAAAATTGGAACAGAATGGAAATGAATTGGATTGGAATGGAAGTATATTTTAAGAAAAGCTTTTTATAACCTTCGTACGATTGGCTTCAAGCGTCGTCGCTGAAGAAATCGAAGGTATTGCGTATGGATGTTTTTAAAATGGCGTTTGATATTTTTCAAGAGAAGCTTTCTTTGAATATCTTTACGTCCTCCGGTATTAGTTTTTTCTTCGTTGATTTTAAGTTATAATCTTGTTCGGAAACAGTAAAAATATCGAGATTCACGCTACAAGTATGATTCTCAGCTCTCCAAATATCAACGCGCTTTGATTTCTCGCGATAAAATAAGCATCGGGGCGGAAAATTGGAATTGAAATATCGTCGTTGGATACGCGGATCGGATATGTAAGTTGTGTTTCCTTTCCGCTACGTTTGACGATTCAAATGTAAAATATATATTACGTATTTCGTAGTAAAATACGACATGGTCTCGTTGAGAGATTTTTCG
>NW_006263892.1:75035-78146 GCF_000469605.1 Apis dorsata | reverse complement strand
GAAATGAAATTTTCCGACGGAATAGCATTTTTTTTTTTTTTTTATCTAACGCGTGTATGAACAACGGGTAACCCGTTGGCACGATCTTTCTCCATTATCTTTTTTAATCCAACTACGTGTACATATATACTTGGCTTATTTCACAGCTGAGTAAACTCGACCGATTTTACAAATGTTGAACGCCACCATTTTCGTGTAATTATGCGGCCAGTCTATTTTGCCCCGGTTGTACAATGCATTTTGATTCAATACCGTTTCGTATTTAATTTCGCATCTTTATGCACCTTATTTAACAAATTTACCCCGCGCAACATTTAACCGTAAACATTGCATTCTGTATTAACGAAAATGAGAACCAACGCCGCGCGGTTCGTTTTGTTGACCCCCTACAATTTATCTCGTTTATAAATTTTATTCCAACTCCGCTCGTTCTCCCTCTCTTTTTTATTATCCCAAGATCCCAAGAAACCTCCATTCGACCAGCTATTCAAAATCGCAACCCTTCTTTTATAATAATTTCAATCCTTGAAATTCTTCTTCTAGTTTTCCAATTGCCAGTCGAAAGGTATATCTCTTAAATTCACCAACGTTGACGTTAATTTTATATTAAATACAACGGCGCGCGTTTCCGCTATAAATTTCAATACCATGTTTCGCCAGAGATTATTTTATAAAGCCGGCCAACAACGGGTCGCCCCATATTTAATGCATGTGTTGAACAAAGCCAGGAAGCGCGGCGTTGCATATACGCTATATACGTGCATACGCGCGACGGGAAGGTGAAAAATGGTTGACACGAATCGAGCCCAGAAACGCGTAAATACATACATACATACATACATACATACATACATACACGTGTACGTGCGCGAATACATACGTATAGAATTCAACGGTTTGTACCGTTGTCAGTCTGTTTTTAAAATCAACATTTTTCTATAAACTTTAAACGGTCTTTGAATTAAACACATTTTTCCCTCCCCTCCATTCCTCTTTCCCATTAATGGAACAACGTTTAAACGGTGTTGTTGCCTCGCGTAAAGTATTTTTTCATTATAAAACAATTCTTAAATTTCCAAGCGATATAATCGCGTGTTTACCGACTAACCGAGAGTCCGCGAGCGAAACAGAAAGAGAAAAAGAGCGAGGGAGAGAAACTTTACCTGCAATTTTCTCCATTATTCGAGATCGGCTACGATTGCGTGCCATATGCGCGCATTAAACGAACCATTTGCTCGTCGCTGATAACAAATGGTCAATTTACACAGAATTGGCCGTAAGACGCGCACAGCTTATTGTACGCATCCATAATACCCCGCCACTTCCAAGCGGAACGCTTGGTAAACGCTCGAACTTAAGCTCACCCGTATAAATCTACCCTCCCCCTCTTTCGCCGTAACAAAATCCAAACTCCGATTCTGATATCAAGATCGCTTGTTACCTATTCTCTCCTATCTCTCCCCAGCTTTCTCGCTCCACCCCCTTTCCCTTTTTACTCCCCCATTCACCGACCCACTTTCCATCCACGACAATGGGACTCGGATTGTTTTCGTTGCGAGTTCGATCGTTTAATTACTCCATAAATTATTAACCATTGAATTATACGTAGGCTCTATTTCCTTCTTTGAACGGCTACGCTTCTTTGCGTCGATGACTTCCATCTTTTCATTTTTTTTAAAATCCAATGAAACCCCATTGCCTCCTCCTCCACCGATCTAAATTATCAACGAAAAATTACGTACGTTCGCGATGACTTGAAATTGATGACGCTGAGCCCGTTCGCAGTGGTACGAGTCCGCCTATTGGTCAGACCGGATTCATCAGACATCTGTATCGATTAAATAGCCTGGCCTTTTGTATCGATTTAATATTTCTATACAGTTGAGTTTATGTTAGTTCGATAGACAGCATCGTAGTAGATTTCGAGTTTGTGCAAGGGATTAAGGAATGTAGGAGGGGGATGTTTTCTCGATTTTTTTAGATTCTCGTAAACTATTGGAAACTCGTAAATTGGAATTTTTATATATATATATATATATATATTTGTTTAAATGATTCATACTATTTTCTTATATATTTGTCTAACTGGAAAAAAATAAAGAGTACGATTTTAGGTTCTTATATAATAAATGGCAAACTGATTACTTTTTGGTTTAAATCGAGACAAAGATTTAAAACGTGTTGCAAGCGTATTGGATTAATTGGAAGTTTACTAATTAGATCAACGTAATTGGATGTATAATAACTTGAAATATGATCCTGAAGATCGGACGGAAACTTCGAAACTTGCGAGTATCAAATCTTGAGAATCGAGGCATCGAGAAACTTTGTGTAAAAATTGACGATTACTCCCTTGCACTTTCTTCAAACTACAATATTAAATTCATTAATTATCCTAGCGGAAATTCATATTAAATCCTTTCCAAAATTATCATCATTCATCTTTATATCGAATAAATTTTAAAATCATCACGGAAGAATAAATTCGAATATTTCTTTCGAGCTCGCCCTGTCGATCGTTTCAAAAGCCTAACTCCAAGCCAACTTCCCCTCCCCCAGCCAACGTTTCTTTATTTCGCGTTTGGACCGCGATCTTTCCCAACTTTTCAAACTGCCACGAGCGTGGCGGAACTTATGACTGCCACCGGCAGACAGTTGGAAATTAATGAGATATTCGAAAGTTCGAGTTTCCCCGTAAAACCGTCCATCTTCGGTGTAAACTTATACACCGAAACATTCCATCTTCCTCCCCTTCGGATCCACCCCTGCTAGTAGTTCCAACGAACAACGTTGGATGGCTGCATTTGTAAAATTCGCGCGCATCGCATTTAAAACCCTCAACGTTCTCATCCTCGACGATAGAGTCGATCTATCTCTCCCAAGAAATCGGGGGAAGGACTCGTGAAAATCATTTTAACTTAAGACTGCACGAAGTAAATCTTCGTCGTTTTATTCCGTGGCAGGAAATTATTTTATTTTATTTTTTTTTTTTTTGTTTTCCATCGATTTTTCATCGCCAACAATAATCGAATACCGCGGCTCGATAACGCTTGTCCTCGTAACCTTTTATTTTCCACTGGTGGGACGAAAAGAAACGAGAAAAAAATAAAT
>NW_006263892.1:71926-74847 GCF_000469605.1 Apis dorsata | reverse complement strand
AAAAAAAAAAAAATTTACGAAATTTATCGATCGCTCACGTTTCACGTTAAATCACTGCCAACTGAAAAATAGCGGCCGCTGGGATAATTTGTTCGTGACACAATTTGTCACCGGAGGTTTGCATACATCGAGACGTGCATTTACTCTCTGTGTTACTCTCTGTTCCATTTTCCTCCCTCTCCGTTTCGATGGTCGCTGACCTTTCTAACGATTGCTCACACTTATGCTCGAAACTCGAGCACCGCGAAGCAGAAACGCGCGACACGTCGGAGAATGGAGCTCGTCTTCCAGGAAACGAGAGCAAATTGCATTAAAATTCACCGAGTTGGATTTTTACGGTAGGAAGCCGCGAACGGTGGAAAGAAAACGGTGAGTAATGGAAGGACGTGATTTTAAAACTTTGTTAAGAGTTGTAACGGGTCAGAGGTCGGAATACGTGGACTTCTTGGCGTTTCACATATTTGCATTCGAGCTCGCGGTAACCTTCCTCCTCTCTTATATTTCGAAATATAAGGCGGGGTCGTAGACGTTTGCACGGTTGGAGCGCACAATAGAGGTACGATGACAATAAAAAAAAAAAAAAAAAAAGAAAAAATGCACGTTATATATAAAACTCACACCGAGTCAATATCGTCGATCGTCTATGTGTACGTGTGAACAATATATCGTCCAACAAAATTGTCGTCATAACGAAAAATCAATAATAATTTTTCCCTCCCTCGAAATCTATTTTATATTAACAATTTTATGATACGATCCTTTAAAATTAACAATGCGAAAATTTAAATGTACGCTGCTTAAGGAGGATCTCGAAGCTCTCTATAGAATGTGCTGTTCTTCTTTCCCCTTTTGTTTTAACAGAGGATACAAAGTTTCTTGCGGAATGTGAATATTATTTTACAATTCCTTTCACCTTCACCACAGATATTCCGAATTTACGATTCCCTTCAACAATTTTTTTCCCTCACGTTCCATTATCTTTCCCCTTCTAAATTGCGTGATAAAGGAACAGAGGGAACGTCATGTTCGCTAAATATTTCAATTGTACATGTTCAATCGACCGTGTCCGTTATTTACCTTGTATTTCGCTATTTCGTGGCAGCCTGTTACTCGTAAATAGAACAGCCGCCTTATTTATATTTGCAGAAAATAGCAGAGTCCCGAACTGTTTCCCCCCTCTTCAACCCAAGACCATATTCCGAAGGGGCATTCGAATCCGAGCCCTCGAAGGGAAGTACGCCAACTTCCAACTCGTTTCCTCCCGTTGTCTGTCCCAACTCGAGCTTTCCACGCTTCTCGACAATTCTCCGGCGGGGGAGTTGCTGAGGCAACTTCTTCAACGGCCGATTTTTCTTTCTATCGGGGATCGTTACATCGAATCATCGTAATCATTCTCGAGGAAATTAATTAATGGCGAGATTTGCAATCAAGCAAAATTTTCGTAACGTGGAAAATTTCGTTTTTAAAAAGTGCAATGATACCATCAACATCCGTCTCGATCATTGCCTTTAAAATTAAGATAAGACTGAAATATATATAAGCTTTTAATTGATGAGACTCGAGATGATTTTGGAAAGGGAAAATTAAAAATTTTAAACCGTTCTTACTTGATTTTTACGTATGATAAATTATTAAGACCGAGAGGGAAGTCTTCCATTCGAGGAAGACGTCTCTCGAGAACAGAGAACGATAGAAACGGAGGGAGGATCCTGGAAAAAGCTGTGGGCCCGGTATGTCTGTCCCGAAATTTATTAGCCTAGAACGCGCTCAACCGCGGCACGTCACTGTAAATTAACAGCAAACACACAGAAACGAAATGACCTTCTCCCTCTCTCCAACTCTTTTTCTCGCCTTTCATTGTGCCCCCTCCACCGTTCCTCTCCCATCCATTCTCCCATCCCCTTTCCGCCGTAGCGGCCAACCGGCACGATGTATTCACCGATCCCGCCTATCCGACTATGAATTAAAACATAAATTTCAATCAACCGGGCGAAGACATTTATAGTGGGTCTTCTCGAGCGAGCTAGCCGTTCTCTGGAAAAGCGACCGACCACTCGATTGCACAGAGGAACCGCGCTATACACACGGGGGACAAAGAGAGGTGGTGATATCGGTGAATAAGCGATTAGGAGCAGCAGCAGCCTCGAATCGATCGAACGGATATCGCCGTCTTCGCGTTATTCGCGTTCCAGTTCCGTTGGGGAAGAAATCCGCTTTGAGAGGCCGCTTGGGCGCGCGTCCGCTTTCTTCTCCGCTCGTCTGCCCTCTTTGTTCCCCACGGCGGAAAAAAAAAATTATTCTTAGAAGTTAGCCGTGGATAGTAAAAAAGATCTTACCGCTCGCCTTTTCGCACAATCGTTAAATCCGTCCCCTTTTTCAAAGTTATTTAAAGATCGTGCGAAGGAATTTGCAAGTTGCGGTATATAAAAAAGCTCTCTCTCTCTCTATCGAATTTTATATTCAAAAATCTTCGTTCAATTCCCCTTTCGATCCATTCCGAATCGTTAAAACAACCCCTCAGCAGCGGATTTATCAAGTTTTTGCCCGCTTTTTATCGAATAATTATTTCACCGCGTAATCACCACTGATAACTGGGAGCAGCGGAGGAGTAGTACAGTTGATTAAAACTGAAAACGCATAAAGCCTCGCTCGCTGCCAAGATTTCATCTTCTAATCTCCCCTCTTTGACGCATCTTCGCGCCATCTCCCTCGACACCTTTCACGCCCACGACTCCGGCAACGCCACGAAACACACCGAGGCGAGAGAGAGAGAGAAAGAGAGAGAGAGAGAGAGAGAGGAGGGTGAAGCGTTAAATTTATTCAACAAGCGGCGATGTTATCGATCCCCGCTCTACGAAGTTTCGTTTCACCCGGTTCGTCGTGTTGTCGAGTCGATATTACTTTTAATTACAGGTAGACGC
>NW_006263892.1:66288-71704 GCF_000469605.1 Apis dorsata | reverse complement strand
CTTGTTTGTCGCAACGAGCCGCGGCCGGTTCGTTAATTATTTCGCATGTGCGCGCTGACCCCACGGAGTTGTTGGCAACTTTAAACAGCAGTCAACCGGCAACAGGTAGCTCGCGATCACTTGTAATAAGCTAATTATTCTGGCGCTGGTAATAGAAAACCATTAGCAAGTAGTAGCGCGCCGCACCATTATTAACTGTGTCCCGCCGTCAAAGCCGCCGCCATCGCGTCAACGCTAATTGATGTACACGTCGCGAATACTGATCGCCGATCCGTGTATTAATACAAATCGTTGGACGTTGGAAACGATGAGAGGATAGCTTTCCAGTTAACGTTAAACGCGGGCTTTTAACAATTTAATTTATGAATTTTACGTTTCGCGCACAAAATTCCGTCCTGTTTCCGTCCCATCTTGTACGAATGAATTAACATTATTAATGAAATTTCACGATTCTCAAATTCAAATTCCCTTGGAATAATAATAAAAATTTTTATCATGATTTTTTAATTGTGTAAACGAAATGAGTTTCGGGTTATCCCATCATTCTGTTTGACATAAAATTATAAAATTTCAAAAGGGAAGAGTGATGATTTGAAATTTGAATAGGTGTAGCAAATTATTGGGCGATATGGTACAAAAATGTAATAATTTCTTCGTCGAATTTTAATTCGAAATATTCCTGAACGATCGCTATGTAATTTATCTTGAAACTCGATTAAAATTAAATAAAGTTTAGACCGCTATAACTTCGAGGACAATGACTTTCGATCAACGAATGAAAGTTCGTCAGAAACGCCGAATCTTCCCCTTTAAAATGCTTTTTTATTTATCTCGATACGACTTTTGGTTCCCGAGATATCGTCGTGTAAAGAAAAGGATAATTTTTAATCGTTTAATATCTTCGTCCTTGTCGCTTACTCGGACCTCTCGCTCGCGCCTCGTCTCACCGACCTATCCCAAACTCCAGACGAGTGTCAGACGCGATTCCTGGAAAAACGTAGTATGCGTTTCCAGGAAAAAATGTAGGTCACGAGCCCATTCATAACGTCTGCGCTATGCTAAGCGTTACTTTAAGCGCTTATATCTCGGCAACGGATCGAGATATCGGGACGAACCAAAAAGTGACTTCAACGGCACACTTTCCTCTATTCCTCGACTGGTTTTTGATGACGAAATTTTTAATTTCTTCTCACTTATCTTGTGTGAAAAATCCAAATTTCATTTGTGATTTTAACAGTAACAGATAACAGTTTAATTATAAATTAAACGAAGAAAAAATGTGTTTATCATCCTTTGTTCTCCAATGTTCAATATTTTCTACATTTCAATCTCCGTTATTTGCAAAACTCATAACAAATTGATGCAGCTACGTAGGTTATTACAGCCCTAACGTTTTTATACGCTTACCAAAGAACAGGGAGGAGACGTGTTCTAAGAACGAGGCACGAGGGAGACGAAAGTTTGCGTAAACCTTTCCTCTTTTTCTTTTTCTTTCTTTTTTTGATAGAAATTCTTCTTTAAAAAATTCCGCAAAAAGAAGGGAGAAATTTTCATGAAATACGTCGTCTGAAAGTGGAATCTCGACGAGGAACAGTTTTCTTAGAATCGTTTCCGAGGAAATTCAATTGAAAATTATTTCCATTATTTTTCCACTCCAAGCGGAATAATTAAATCGAATCGTCATTCGTTCAACGTATTTCACCTCGGTTGATCGCGAAACGATATTTTTCCAGCAATTATAATAACGAAACGTCGTGGACATCGCGTATGCAGTTCCACTAGCGCTTAACCGGTACACACTAGCTAATGCTTTTGGGGAGACTTCAAAGCGTTTCAGAAAGAAATATACCGCGGGTCAGCGAGAGATCCAGGCTAAGCACCGTGGGGGATAGTTTTAAAGAGGGCTTTTAGGAGCCGCAGTTTGTACCTGTTCCGCTTGCAGCCGTATCTATTTTACTCTGTTCAAGCCCTGGGATTCAATTAACACTTAATGGAACGGCGCATCGGAGAGTGGCGGTAGCGAAACCGAAAGCATCACAGACGTACGAAATCTTTGTCGCCCGCCTGAATCATTGAAGCGTTCCCTTCTGGTGCGTCCAGGTATTAATCTCGAGTCTTCGCCTCGGAGCCGGAGTATCAAAATTAATCGTGCATTTTTTTTCAAAGCCACCATCCATTTTCCTCGAACAAAGGAAAACCCGTCACCGTCGTGCGCTCCACTCCGTGCACTCAATAATTCTTTATATCCACACTCCCATAAATTTCGAAAAGCCATCGAGTAATGTCATCGTTCAATGTGTAATATACCATAACGCATCTGGCGGTCAATAAATCGGAATGAAAATCATCCGTCGATAAATGACGGCTCGTGTACCGACCGATAATAATAAGAATGATACATCGTTGGTTCAAGATCCATCCAAAATCAATTCGAACAAGCGGTCTTCTTCGAAACGTGCGCTACGAGTTTTGTCTGGGAAAAAAAAAGCGAAGTCCAGGCCCCTTGCACGGAGCCCACGGATTCAATCAGCTTTCATTGTTTCAAAAGTGCTTGCCGCGATACCACCACGTTGCTTCCTATCCCATTGAAAGCACATCACTATCATAGGAGAATTCTTGTTTCTTGCGCGGCAGAGTAGTACAGAGGTAACAAACCAGTCAACCAGAGGGTTTCCACCGTTTCTGGTAAGCCCTGACACTCTTCCCATACACACACCTACACATACACACGTAAACACATACACATATACGAAGCATCGAAGCATCGAAGGCTGAATCTTGCCAACCGCTTCCGACTTGATCGTGCCCTCTTCTTTCGACGTGAGTTACATTGACTACGCCGCACATTAATTACCATTAGAGAGGATTGCTCTAATTCCACTTCACTCGTCCCGACTCTTGGCCTCCCCTCTCTCACCCCTCTTGCTTGCTGTGCACCGTGAGAAAGGGTTGCTGGAAGGGGCGCTTGTTCCTTCCTACTTCTTCCTCCTTCCCGCCCTTCCCATTCTCCCCAGGTGGAGAAACGTACCGCAGAAAATTGCGCCACCAGGAAACTCGAGCTGGTGGAGGAAATTTATTACGGTCAGCCTTCGACGCTGACTTTAACCATCCCTTTTTCCTTTCTCTCCTCCTGTTTGAGCGCTCCAATTCACGGGAGGACGAGATTTTATATCGACGGGGGTATCATCACGATTTGAATGCTTGCGGGACACCTTTATCGTTTCGTTTATTTGCTATCCCGATTCGAGAAATATAGAAGAGATATGGATTGAGGGAATAAAATAAAAAAGCAAAGTGAGTGTACTTAGATCGAATTGACAATAAGTTGAAACAAAACTTGGGAAACATACGAAGAATTTTTACTTACACAAGTCCTCAACGATATTTTATTGGAATGTAATACGGATACGTGTTATAACTCTCTATAACTTGAAAACGAAACCATAATAATCGCTCTCGACGCCATAATTCGCTGAGAAGATGACCCGTAGATCGAATTGTAGCACGCTGACCGTTCACGAAAATATGAATCCAATGTGCAATCGTGTCGAGGGTAATTTCCACCCCCTCTCTGTTGTTTCAACGCGCGGTTTTTATCCAGAGTTATCGCGCACACGTTTCGAGGGCCGGAGCAACGAGCAACTGAGAGGATAGAGAGCCGGTTGCGTGCGCTTATAGTACGCGTAACGCCGCGTAATTCGCGAGCCGTACATCAAAATATTTATAGCGCGCGAACGTTATTAAGCTCCCCGTGGAAAATAATCCGTTTAGATACTGCGTGCTACGACAGATTTACAACCGCGCATAAGTCGTGGACAGCGTAGTTGCCGTTAACCTTCCCCTCCCCCTTCAGTCTAGGAAAATATCTCAACCCCTTGCAATTTAGAAAGCGTTTAAATAAATCCGCTAAAGGGGTGGTTGAGTTTTCTTATGGATTTACGGGGTTGGCAGTTCCGATCTAGATGAGATCGGAATCGGAGCCTTAATTACCGCCAATTATGCATAATTAAAAAGCTCGTGTGGCGTGTGCTTTTGCGCGTATATATATATACTCGACTTCGTAATACGTGGCTCCCTTGCACGAAAATGTTTCGACGATGTGTTATGGAAAAATAGAAGAAAAATTTTATTTTTTTTTGTCTAGGATAAATTGAAGCGAAAGGGTAGGTTTCGATATTTGAGACTTTAATTCGATAGAGGATGATTCGGTGTAATTAATTTTGGAAGATTAGGTGTTTTGTTTATACAATAATTGGGGGTGTATCTGGTTAATCTGATATTGGTATAGGTAAGGATAAAATGTGCAGTTTATTGGATTACCTTTTTTCGTATATAATAAACGTTTAATGTAAATATATTTTATACGGATATTTATTTTCCTTGCGTCGTTTATTTTTCTTTTTTCTTCTTTCTCGTAATTTTATAAGGATTTATAAATATTTACCGATATTTCCATTTCCATCCTCTCTTCAATTTCGTTCCATTGTATTGTACTTCTTTATGAATCGTATCGTTGTATAATATATCCTTGAAACACAAATGGAACATTAAAGGTATCGAATATTCGCAAGAAAATACAGATTTTTTAGCATCGGGATTCGATTTATCTCGGTCGATTTATCATTCTCGTGTTTCGAGTCTCACGTTATTCAACTGTTTATTCCATTTATACCATCCCACTATTTCAAGATGCCTGTAAAACATTTCGTCAACGAAATTATTTTTACGATTGATGGGATATTATTTTAAAACGATATTACGAGAATTGTTGCGTATTTTGGCACAAGTATTCGAATATTCGATAATAACGGAAACGAAACTAGAATGAAACACGTATCGCATACTTGTTAGCTATTTCCATCCGAGTGAAATGCATTTTTAACGAGCAAGTGTAATAATGGTAATAAAAAAATCATATTTTTCAAAAGGCTCTTCGAACTCGTTCTTCGTACGATTTCGAGCACCGTGTTTATTTTCAACCGGCATATACAACATCGAATCATTAATGTATAAATAATTGATGGAGCAATCGATAATATATAGGCTCGGAACGAAATTATGTACGAGCGTCCTCGAGCTGCGAGTATTACATCGTTTTTGAAATTCAATTTATCGTGAAACCCCTCCTCCACTTTGCTCTTTCTCTTTCTCTCTCTCTGTAACAATATCGTTATAAAACTAAAAAAAGATAAAAACAAAAGGCTAATATAATTAATAAATAATTGTGATCATCTTATGGATCTCATCGTGTGATATAATTGCATTTGAACGGTGCAAAAATATCGAAAACGATGAGTTCTCGTTGCAATTCATTCCCAAAAAAGATTCGTGTTATCGAAAAAGACAATGAAATTAATATTTAAAAACTCGATCAAATTCTTCTTTCTTTCTCACTCAATTTTACCTCTTGCCTCTT
>NW_006263892.1:60817-66130 GCF_000469605.1 Apis dorsata | reverse complement strand
ATTTCTCGAATGAAACGATCTCATTGGCGAAATTTTCTTTTTTTTTTTTTTTTACAGAACAATTCAACCATCGATAGAAACTCCTTTTCAATTTTTATCTTTCGTTCGAATCATTCAAATATTCATAACCAATTATCTCGTTAAAAAAAAGGAGGGATTTCGTACGCGTAATTTCTTTGGACTTTGGAAAATGGTGTTTCTCTTTATTAGGTCGTATTTCATTTCTGATCTTAAAAACACGAACAAAAGTTTCTTAGTTATCATGCATAATGCAATTTGCCATAATCTTAATTAAGTAAAAACGAAATTACTTCCCATTACCTTTAATAAAACATATAAAATTCGTGGAAAGACTCGCTCCGTTTAAAACTTTTACGATTTCAGAGGGAGAAAGAATGAGAGAGAAAAAGAGAGAGAGAGAGAGAGAGTGGAGCTCGGTTTCGCTCGAACTCGTGCCGCATGCTACGCATTATTGAATGCACGTGCATATACATAGGGCTATTACAAAAGGTAATTACCGGTCGTACTAAAAGCACGGTGCAGGTTTTCCGTGGTGAACAGTCGTCGTACGTGTGCACAACTCGGAGAGCCGCGCTGGGGGACCGGTGAAAATTCAACCGAGATCTCGGTCACACAATCGAAAAGACGGGCACATGTTTACGGGTGAATCTCGGCCAAAAACCAAAAAACTGCCATTTTCGAAAATGGAACCGGCAAGATTTATCTTTCGTTGTAGTTAAAAAAGAAAAAAGAAAAAAAGAAAACAAGAATCCACTTTTCACAATTTTGCTTTCTTTCTGTGGATAGTTCAAAAATTTTCTTCTTTTAATTTAGAAAAAAAAAAAAAAATACGTACGACGCGTGGAAAAAAACGATTCATTTTCATCTCGCGAATCAATTTAAGAAGGAAACGGGAACGAGCAGTTTCACCTTTTATCGTGCCAAGAGGATGCCAAGAAAAGAATGCGAATGGAGTTGCGCGGCTTAGTTAGAAAAAATTTCCACGGGAACGTTTGCCAGTTTACTGGTAGCTGGTAAAAATCAAGCGCGACGAATTTTTCGTGGAATAGAGGGAGACCTATTTCGAGACTCTCTTCGCGGGAATACGGTTTACCTCTACCATGCCGGGATAAAAAGTTTTTTTAAGTTTCCTCCGCCTTCCATGCAACGCTCGTCGCAAACTCGTCTAACTCGCGCTGTTAATTTCCAAATTGGTGTCTTAATTTAAATTCATTGTGAATTTTGACCATGAAAACTCTTGCTTGCTCTATTCTGCAATAAAATAAAGAGAAAAAAATTGATCTGTTCTTTGGGGCTTCGATTTTTATAACCTTATACAACACTCGCCGTCGCCGTCGCCTCGTTCGTTCCGGATTAATTACTGCACTCTTCACACCAACTCTGCGCATTGAATATAACGTGTAAAAGACGTTAAAAAGTTGGAAAATTTGGGGGAGAAGGTGGAAAGATCGGGTTTTTTTAACGACTGCAGTCACCGAGGGCACAAGGGAAAGGGAAAGAAGATGCATGCGCGGCGGCGAATTAAAGACCGTGGTATATTTGCGGAACGATCGGTCTAACTACTTCTTCCTTCCGATGCTTTACGATACCTTTTTTCTCGCGAAAAAAGAACTGGCATGGATGGGGGAGGAGGGCTTGGCAAAGAAACAGAGGAACCGGGCCGAAAGAGGGATGAGAAGAACCGCGGAGAGCGAAAGGGGGAAACTAAAGAGACAAGTTATCGCTTCGGAAGTTGAGAAAGTTACGACGGATCACGTTGTGTTTCCGTACGCAAACGAGGGATGCACTGAGCGTACGTGGAATATCGTGGAACGTTTTTGATTTTCTTCCCCCTCTTCTTTTTTACACTATTGCGAATTCTTTAGTTTAAACTTTGATTTCAACTACGACTTCTATTTATGACTAATAGACGTTGCTTTCCGCGGAAGAAAAGGAGAAAAATTTATGAACATCGGTAGAAGTTTCGACAGTAATGGGTGCAACATAAGTGATTTATAGCTAATACCGCATTTAAAAAGGTAGAAAGAGGCGAAGAAAAAAAAAGAAGAAGAAAGAAGAGGCGAGAAAGATGAAAAATGTATGGTAAGTTGGATAGAAATTCCGACAACCATAAATTCGATGCATATAAGACGTGCACGGTCCTTTCACGAAACGACCAATGAAACGACCTCGTATAGAATATTTTCGTATCGATGCACCCCGAAGACATTCCGTTTAAAATGCAAGCAACAACGAGAGATTTCGTGATCGCTCGGTCTATTGTAAACCGTAAATAATATACTATAGATTTCGTGGCAACTTTCGTCGTGACCCATCGTGAAGATAGTGCAGCGTATATGAATGTCACGGTTTCATACACGTCGTAAACGGTATCGACCGCGACCCACGAAGCGAATACACGGGCCCATTGCGGACAGTGCGCAAGTGTATCCATGATTCATAACGGGTTCTGAACGACGTAATCGTGATTTCACGTGGACCATGACCAGTCACGAAATTAGAACCGATTTCCACGATTAATCCGTCGTTGCTCTAATAAATAGAGCTCTAATCGAATCTTAACTATTTCATCTCATCTATCGACTGACAATCGATAAATCTTGATACTACGTTTCTTATAAAAATTTTGATCAAAAAATCAAAAAAGAATACAGATCGATACGAATTTAAAAATTAGCAAAGAAACGCAATTTCTATCGAAAAATAGATACGTTCGTTATCGAGTGATTCTAATCCTCTTATCAAAAATTCCGATTCGTCTCAAGGATACGAGTGATCCCAGAGGGGAGGAGAATCGACAGATTTTCGACGTTAAATAAGACGAGTGTTGGCGAGGCAAACAGCAATCGGGTGATCGGTAATTGCTATTGCCGGCAACCCTGTTCACAGAGGAATGCCCTATGCCGACGAAGTGACCCGGTGAATGGGTTGTTAGTCGAAGATTACCACGACGCCTTACAATCACGGCGTCACTTTGAAACGCATGCCCTGACCCAGCTCCTACCTATCGACTCGCATGCCAACTAGCGAACTAGTTATCTTCCCTTCAACTATCTCGCACTACTGATTAATACCGGATTCAGCCATTTCCCAACCGATCCACCTTTATAAAGATCGTCTCCCCGTTCATCCAGACAATTTTCGAATTTACACCGAACCAACCCTCCCTCTTCTTCTTTCTCTCTCTCTCTCTCTCGTCAATTTGATCGACGTTACCAATGGATTTTAAATAATTCGAGAACGATCGTGCACGCTCGTTGGATAATTTTGACGAGCGCGGACGAGGGCAAAGCGAAAAATCGGTTCTACCTTCGAGCCTTCTAGGTATCGTTTAAATTCGATAAACGCGCGTACAAATAATTCCGAATCGATGCTCGTCAATTATTTCGGGAGGTCATATTTACATTTTACTTTATACCGAAACCATCGACTTTCGGTAATCGTGGAAAAATAGAAAAAAAAAAGGAAGAAGAAAAAAATAATAAAATACACGCGCATACGCCAAGTTTAATTAATCGTCATAAAAATGTATCTCGATTGAAAGGTGAAATTCTCGCCGAGGGAAATTATCGTGAACGTAATTTATCGCATGGTAGATTAAACATCATCCCCCAGCCCCTCCCCTATCCCCGGATCGGGGAATCGTTTAAAAATTCCGGTTGTGTAAATAGGAAATTTCAATTATCAGCTCCCGACGATATTATATTCCCCCGCGTGGGAAAACACGGCGCTACTTTCGTCTAATGCGCGCAATTTTCGATATTTCGATGCTATGCTCCACGAATTAAGAACGGGTTAATAAAAATATATCTATAAAATTTATCAAAAAAATTCACGTAAATATATTAGAATTAAATACGTGTCGTACGTTTCCGATGATGCAACGTGTATCATCTGTCAACCGTTAAATCGTTTCGTTGGAAAATAATGGCGAGAGGATCGGATTGGGAAAAGAGGATCGGTTATCGCGTTATCTCTTAGGGCGGGCATTTGTACAAGTCTCTCGTCGAGAGTATCGAGGACAAAGGGCGATTAGACGAAATAAATGCTTCTTACCGTTCTGCCTCCGCGTGTGCCCATTTGTTGTTGGAAAGAAACGAGCTGACGAAGAGGAGGCGGAATCGAAGACTCCTGTATCTCCCTCTTGAAAGAGCAGCTCGCCTCTATAGAAAGGCTTGAATAGGCTACGTATGAAATGATTAAACTCGGCCGGAGAAAAGAGATGGACCCTTGAAAGGGTCGGATAAGATTATAGCTTCTTTGACAGGTATAATGGTTCCACACCGCCTCGTTTCTTGGATCATTACGTTACGCGCTCGTGAACCTCTTCACGAGTATATGGGGCATGACGTGAAGACAGGAAACGCGTGAAAAATGTTCACTCCCCTGAAATACGCGTAAATATTATTTTAGAAATACACGGCGAGAAATAAACGAGACATTGTACACACACACACATACGCGCGCACACACGCATGCGCGTACGTAACAAAGAATCCTTCCCCAATTCCTCCCTCCGATATATAATTAATAATTTGCCCGAAATCGTTTTCCATGCAAATTACTCTGAAAATTTTCATCAAATTAATCGCGGTGGCGAGATTCCACTCTCCTCCCCTCCTCGCAATTACAATAATTTCACGGCTAGTTCACCGAAATGGCGAACGAATCGGTTATCGAATCTCCCCGTTTAAATTTCACCATGGTCCCTCTATCGCGTTATTTCGATAGGGAATCACGGCGATCCCTCCCTTCCCCCGAGTTACGAGCAATATGAACTCGTTATTTATTCCTCGTAACCGGTGGAGAGAGAGGGAAGAGAGAGAGAGAGAGGGAGGGGGTGAATGAGCGGAGGAGGGATTGATCGATGGTGGTGGAGGGTGCGGTGTAAGCCCGGGCTCTTCAACTTTTTATTAAAAACCCAGCCGGGGTTAACAAGGACGCGCTTCGCTCCGCGATACCGGTGAGTGTGAAGCGCGGGTGTGCCCCGCTCGCTCGAGTCGCGGGTCGGGTGTATCGTGGTCGCGGAAGTAACCGTGGAAGCGCGTGTACATCGAGGGAACGAAAGTGGGATAAGAGGCGGGAAAGGAAAAGAGTGGCTGGAGATCGTAGGCGCTGCGGGGTGGAGTCGATGATGAAGAGGTGACGAGGGCGCGCAAAAGGGAAGGAGAAGGAGGGAAAGGGAAAGAGGAAGAGGGGGAAGATAAAGAGAGAAAAAAACATGGGAATAATAGCGTAACGGTGAAACGGGACAGACGTAACGTTTGAAATATGTCGTCGGATAGGAAGACA
>NW_006263892.1:50135-60032 GCF_000469605.1 Apis dorsata | reverse complement strand
TATATATATATATAAGTGTATAGCTATACACTCTCGGCCGCCATCGTGGCGGCGTGATTGCGCGCGACAAAAAGACAATTTGCGGCTTTTCCTCTCTGTGCCCGCTCCTCCAGAAGAATTTGGTTTATGTGTGTACACAGATACATCGATTCCTCCACGATTAAATTTCCCTTTAATGCCGCCCGCTTGATTTTATCTTCCATATCAGCCGTATCGTAAAGGGTATTCTTTACGATATGCGCGAAATTTCATAGTGGAAGTGGATAGCTATTTTTCAATAATCCGTCGTACGGCTCGTATCTCGGTTATTGCCGGTTTATCAAGGGGTTTGTGACCACGATCTCTGAAAGTACAGAAGAAGAACTTGATTGGTACGTTCTTCTTTCTTTTTTTTAATTTTTACGGAAGATTAAATTCGGAAGATTGGATCGATCTATTAAATTTTCCCTCTCGATCTTGAAACATCGAAGTACTTTCTTTCCAAGGATTATTTAGATTCGAGTTGCACACAAATTGCAAATTTTCTTCTCGTTAATTTCTTTTTTAAAAATATCGTCCAATTTAATTCCTCTTCATTTTCTTCGGGGCAAAGCTCGATCGTTATCGCTGAATGATTAACACAGCGGACAATGTCGTGGCCCAATACCATTCTATTTCGATTCGAGGAAACAAACAGCTTGTTCGCGTATATCGAGGGTATTGAGAACGTTTCCAAGGAATGCCAGCTATTTTATTCTTTTGTATTCCGGCTTCGTGGTTCCTTAACAGTAGTTGCTTCCGTCTTTCATTTATGTCGGTTTCTCATAAAGTTCCAATAACGGTGCGCCAGACATCGAGCAGGAAATAAACGTAATAAATGATAGGGGAGGGGGAGAGAGGAGAGCGTAGCGTGGAACGATGTCGACTGTTACGATGATTTTTCGAGGGCGCGCGGCGAGGAAACCACAGCGGCCAATGACGAGGGAACTAGTGAATTCGAGTGTGCTATTGAAAAATTCCTCGAAGGACGATCGAAGAAAAATCTACTACTACCCAGGCCTCCGAACGAGGCCACCGCATATTTTTCCCGTTCCACGGGGGCCACGGGATTTGTCTCTGCATTCCCGTTTCATAACTCTCCAACGCGTTGTACGCGCCACGCTTGCGATCCGGATGCGTCGGTTTTGCGCATAAATCACGATTACGTTAACGTTCCAGTGACCGGCCGTTGAATTAAATTAAACTAAATCGTGGCCACGCACGAATAAATTAAACAAAATGGTTCGACGTTAATCCTCACGCGGCCAAGTTTTCGCGTAGATTTCGAATTTTATTCGGACGTAAGGGAGAAAATGAAGCGTCTAACGGGCCGTGAATAACGAGTTAATGAATATCGTGGTTATTCTTTATTCGAACAATATCCTCCACGTTCGTACATTCCATTCCGAAACGGACCAATCTCTGGAAAAATCGAATCCGCGCACGCGCCCTTCCCCCAACACACGGCAACAAGAGAGAGTTTTAGACGAATCAGCGCGAAAATATCGGCGCTGACATTTTTCCCAAGTTGAAACAGAGTTTTTCGAGGCGTATAGGACCCCGAAAACGGAAATTGGCCCTGGCCGTACGAGCAGGCCAAAGAGCAGCTGCGTTTCACACACCCACACGCCTCATCTACTACTATCTTGCATCGAGGAGTAGTCATCCGGCTGTATACATATACGTGCAGCCTCTCACCCCCTCAGGCAGCTTCGTCGCTCGTCGCTTGCATCTATCTGCCCTTTCAAGCCTTTTATTTCCGACCCTACCTGTTCAGAGGAACTTTTACCCTCAAAGTATTCAGATACCTGTACACTTCGCTTTACCTCGAAAACCGGCCTAGTTTTCTCTCTCTATCTCTCTCTCTCTCTCTTTCAACGAACATGGCCAAGGGATAGAATGGTAAACAGCGTTAAAAATGTACGTGTATGGGAGTGGAAGAAATCCAATTGACGGGAATGGCGAGCGTTTATAAATTGATGGATCGGTATTGTTTGACGTTGGATGGTACTATTTAACAGAAAAAGAATATTATTTTATAACACACATTATAATACAAATTGTTTACTATTCTCCTGGACATCGAGAAATCAATTTATAACGTATTGGATATCGTTTCCTTCAATTAATTCATTTTCTATGCGTATATAAGAGGAAAATTTAAGGAGGAAAAAGAAAAAAATATTGAATAAAAAACATAGAACGTAAAACGACGAAGCAAGTTTAATCCCTCCTCAACTTTTTATTTTACCACCTTGTACAAGATTGTTTCAACGATCTAATCTTTCTCGTTTATGACGCGAAAGCTTTCAAGGATTAAAGAGGCCGTGAAAGGAAAAATGGAATTTTTAATAAATTTCAACCGGAAACAAGTGGAGGAAAAGCGAATAATATTCAAACGAATGGTATGCCATAATTTAATTTAGCTACGTCCGGTTGATGCACGGTTATTTATTTATTTGTGCCGCGCGGTGATAACAGAGAAATTTGCCTCGCTTTACGGTCAAACGGTGGAACGAGAAATTTCCAGCCCGTAATTCATTCGGGAAAGAAATTAGAAGGGTGTATTTCCAAAAGCGATTCTGAATTTTTCATCGCTCGACCGTCCTTCCCACCCCTTCCCCCTTCTTCTTTCGAGACCCTTTATTTCGTTCGCTACACGCTCGTTCAAACCTTTCATCTAGATCCCCGTTTATATATCGTCACAAGTCTGACCCAATTTCACCCCGTGACGCGCTATAACGATGGATTCGTCAAGGAGAAATTACGTGGCATCGGGTAAAACTTGTTCCTACCGTTTTCCTAGCGGGTGAAACGGGTTGGTCGAGGTACGAAGCGGAAATATCCGCGCAAAGCATGGAAAAATATCATGATTTTTCCCTACTTTTTCTCCTTTTTTTCCTTTTTTCACTCTCTCTTTTTTCCTCCCTCGCTCTATTTCCTACCTTTGAGGACAGAAAATACGATTCGAAACCGAGAAACTTTTTCAAACATTCAAAGTTACACGGTTTAAATTTTAACGCGGATCGTTAAATTCGATTTATCTTGTTACATTTTACTTACTCTTTTTCTTTTCTTTTTTTTTTTTTTTTTTAAGTTATCCCCTCGTCTCTTCTCTTCGCGATATGACAAACGTATAAAAGGCGAATGAATCGATAGCCGTTTCGCAATTTCGTTCGATCGTCATTATTCACGTTTCCTTCACGTGTACTTCCTCCTCCGTGTCATTGCGCACGATAAACCGGAACGACGCAACGTCTCAATGCACCCAGGGCCCCGCCACCACTCGAGGAATTTCTTCGGCGAGCTGGAGGTATTTTCTGCCTCGATGCTGTTCCGCTTATTCGTTTTCCTCTCGTTCGATTCACCCTCACAGCGAATACATGCGTTGCGTGTTTACAATTGGCAGTTTTATAGCGGTTCCTTAAGTTCCGCTTTTTCGTATTCCACCCTGTTCCGCACCCATTGCTCCTTATGGAATTGCCTCGCCACTTATCGAAAAACCCCCTTCTTCCATTGTAATTTAAAAGGAAACGATTCCATTCCTCTGATTTCCAACCACCACCACCAGGCGGTTACGATTTACCACACGCGTTCCCTGCACACACGATACAAATGTTTCGTAACATTTACAATATCGCGGTGTGTGCAACCGGTAGGCGATCGTTTCGTAAACGAGCCCATGCTTCTCCCTACGGTTCGAAAACATGCAAAAGGATACTTCGATTCCCGAGAAAATTATTCAACTTACTGGCAGTGTTTAATCCTAAGTTGCATCTCTCTCGCGATACTCTCTCTTCCCCCCGAAGTTTTCTCAACGAACTCTGTTACCAGCAAACTATACGGCTCCAAGTTTTCCGAAAGGAAGGAGAAAAAACTAACAATTTCCCCCGACCACGATCGCATAGCTATCGCGCCACAAAGAAGAAACATCGAAGGGAAACGAAAGAAGAAGTTGGGACGAGCCTAGGACGATTTTCAGCATCGTTGCTTGGAATGGAGTAAATGGTTGGAGAACGGTTGAGAGATTAACCCGCTCTGTCGTCGTTTTGCGAAGGATCGCGAATACATCCACGGATTCCAAGATTCCAAGAGAACGAAACTTACTTAAAGTTATCCGTATTTCCCATTTGCGGGGAAAAAAATATCCATTTGGAAATTAAATTTTAATCGAAAAATAAAATAATATACCTTTCACGATAATTTTTTCCATCGGTTTATTTCAAATAAACTCTTCATCCCCGTGATGATCAGATCGAAATTCGAGACTCAAAATTTCACCGGAAAAAATATGTTTCCATTCCCTCTTCTTCGCGACAATTTCTTGGAAACGCAAGGAGGGGGAGGGGCAAGCGTGATCCCGAAAATTCTAGAGGCGTACTACTAGACCCCGATGGAGAAAAGAGGGAAAGGCACGGTAAGTGCCGTCACTAACGGTGCGCTATAACACTCGCTCGTCCGCTCGTTGCACCGTAACCACCCCAACTACTCGCAGCCATTGCATCGTTCCCCGACGAGAAACCGACGAGGCAAGGGTGTACACCTGTTCAACAACCTCCGCTGTTTTATCGTTCCTGAACCACGGGCCTCTTACCTCGCTTTAGTTTTTCTTTTTCTTTTCACCATCCCCTCTTCTTCCATCATCCTCTCTCTCTCTCTCTTTCTCTCGTTTCTCCCTTTTTCCTTTCGTTATCCAGCCGCGTCTCCGTTCCATTAATAAATTTCTAACGTTCGTTGTTCATTCGCTTATTTTACAGTCTTCCGCCAATTTCGCCGTCCCTCTTTCTTATCGTTCTTTCGTTCGTTTCTCCTAACTATTGTTTCAATTCTTTTTCTTTTTCTTTTTTTTTTTTTTAAATGAATGGTGAATTTTTGGAACGTATATTTGTTGTACCATTTTGGCTCGAGTAAGAGGAGCAAGAAGATCAAGATTTTTTTTTCACTTCGAGCCACCGAAAGCGAACAAGTTCCTTTTTTTTCACGTAATAATCTGAGATAATTAATTTCAGTCGGAACGGTGGAACATTTATCTTCGTTGGAAGGAACGTGGCACGTTCGAGATGTATAATACCCCACGGAGGAAAGGGTTGCGCGGTAAATCTGCCAAATAATCGCGCGTTCGAAGGCGCTTAATTGCACGGGTCGCGCGATAAATTGCAAGTTCAATTCCTGGCGAAACCGGGGGACAAAGTGTCCGGGCACCGCGATAACCGGTGCCATCCCGGAAAATCGGCGAGAAGACGCGCTACCCCTTTTGCCTCTCTTCACAAAATTAAATCTCGACAAAGGCTTACCAAGGCTGAAATTTTTCACGCTCCGACGCCTGTCCTCGTGAAAATTTAATCAACATCGGTTCACTTCGATGTTTCTAACAAGATTTTTCTCCTTTTCGTTATCTCTTCGAGCGTAATCTTCGAAATTCTTATTAGCCTTTAAACGAGATTTCAAATAAATTCGTTCGGATTACGATACACTTGTCCGATACTCGAACGTTCGAATTCGTTTATTAATCGATTGAGAACGTCGAATCTAGCAATCTGATTATTTTTTCTCTTTTTTCGAGTGGTCCAAGATTATTTCCCTTCATACTTTTTATTCCGAGTATCAAATGTCCGGTTCGAATCCGTGTACGAGAATTACTATAGTACGATCGATGAGGGACGGCATTTATCATCCTGAAAACGAAAGAAAAATTTCGCTCGAATTTTACCGTTGGCCGCAACCATTTCCCCATGAAAATGAAATGAAAGATCGGATATCGCGTTGGTTCGATGCGCGTAATGATATTTTTTTCTTGGACGAGTGTGATACCTTGTCGCCCGAAAAATTACGATTTTTAATTAAAATTCCTGGTGATAATTACTGTCGCGTACTATTCCTCCATCTGCGAGATCTCCTGTTAATTCGAGATATTTATTGGCGTTCGGGAATGTAGGTCGCTTGTGAACGTCGCTACTGACGAGAAAAATTTCGTAACGAAAACTACTCTTGTCAACTTTTATTGTTCCGTTCCTTTCGCAAGAAAATACCATTGCATCTTTAATTCTGTATCATAGCTCAACAATTTCCAACAATTTTCTTGTCTATTCTGTAATTAATTTCACGAGACTTTTCGCATAATTTTATTTATTCAAATATCACATCGTATTATTATTCATTATTAGTAATAAATTATTGGTTGAAATTACGAATCTGTTGTCAATTTTTAATTATTATACGTGAGAGAAACTCACGATCGATTCGAGAAATGAATTAGTATTAGAATTTATGGAAAGGATTGAAGGAAAATTGATGCATCCGATTGTCGTGTTATTAGTTATTAATTTCTTGTTTAATTGATTTCCCTAACAAAATCTATGGAGAAGTTTCGCGATTCCGCGATAGACACGTTTCGCAAACGGGATTGCAATAATATACTTTCCTGGTCTGTCTGAAATTCAGTTTACGCGGTTACTTCGCCGGGAGAATAATTGTTTGGATGTATTATACAAGTAGTAAAGCAAATTAGTCGCAGACGTGACTGGCGTACATTTAGATCGGATATGTGCTATTGCGTCAATTGGTTCGGAGCCACAGAATGGCGCCAGAACGATTTCATTAATTACGAGAGTAAATTGAAAGGTAACGAGCTTGATGAAATACTATGCGTTGTAATAGTTCGACCGAATATTACATGTGTCCGTGTTCCCAAGCTTTCTATTATCGATACACGTCTCGATTCGAACAGACTTAATTTAACCACTTCGGAAATCGAAGGAATAAATTTACAATTTGAAGAAGGATCTTGCGAGAGAGGAATTATCGCGAGGAATATATCTACTTTGCTCAAAATTTAATTGTATATACGTATTTTTAAATAAATTTTACTCGGCTTATCTTATCATTTTCTTTCTATCGATTCATTTCAAAACAAATTAATCGCGATCAAGAAAACGAGGACCAAAATTTCAAAATCTTGAAATTTTTTTAAACAGAAAAAACGAAGCGTAAAAATTTAATTTTTTGCTTTTGATCCATTTGATTATGAAACACATTTGAGTTCTATGGAATTTCATGGAAAAAGAATAAAAAAAGAAAATTTGATTTTCGAAAATTTCCAGTTTTCAAATCCACAAAATTTCGGATTTGAATTTAGCTAAGAGTTTAAAAATCAACATTTGGCACGCATCGAACCGCGATATAACGAGGAGAATTTTAAAAAATCTCGTATAATTCATCCAAATTTACTTTACGTAAAATAAATTTTACTCGGATAATAAAATCGTTGAAACGATATAATCCGAAATTAGACGAGATAAATTTAATATCATTCCGGTTGAAGAGCGATTACGCGCAATAGTGCTTGCACAAATAGCCGACGAGATAGAGGAGGACACGATTATTTGCTCGTGGGCTTGTAAGATTCCTTCCTCCGTATTCCTTCCGAGTGGCAGTTCCTCTTATCTGTCCTTCTGTAACACAGGAGTTTCCCTAAGCTGATAGAGGAATTATGATAGAAGTTAATGCGAAATTATGGCAAACCGTTGAATCAGCATGACAAGCATACATCCCGCGTGGTTTCACGTGTCAGTTTAATATCCGACCACCGTTGCTTGCAATAATATATTCCCGGAAAATAATGTCAGAGATATTCTAACTATGTTTTATTTCAGAACGACTCTATTCGACAATCGCAAGTGACCGCTTGTCGCCCCGATTAAATCATTTTTGAATTAAATTCCTCTCCAGATAATCTCGAGAACGAGCCAAGTTATTTTTCCTATTATTTTTCAAACTTTATTTCTCTTTCTCTTTTTCTCTCTTTCTTTCTTTCTTTCTCTTTTTTATATCGTGATAATCGTAACAGCGTGACTTTCTTTTATGATAATCGGTAAACCAACTCGCGTGTTTACAATCCATTTGAGATAAAAGTTTCCGTGATCCGAAAATCGTTGATTCATTGCTGTATCATATTATAATTATTACGATGCAGGATAACGATAGATAAATATCTCATTAATTTTCTGTATTAACGATACTAAAAACGGTATTATACACGAACGTTGTGCATTTGATTTTCTGCATCTTTCATTAAAATTAATCTGTTTATATGTATATATATATATATGTATGTGTGTATTTATGGTATAAATTATATAAGCATCAAATATATATAGGAATAGTAGATAGAATTATAACGATCCGTAAAATTAAATCAGTTAATCAAAGATAGAATCAATCGCAATCGATATTTCGTTATCTGGAATCCTGCTATGCTAGGATATCCTATATATATATACAGCTATAAATTCACCGATATATAGATAGAATAAATAGATGAAAGATGGATCTAATGAATTTTGTGTCAAATTTCATTTACTTTCTGATTCTCTTTTTGTCATAATTTTTTTTTATTAATTATTTTAATAATCTCTTATTAATTCCTTATATTTTTATCAAGCTCGACATTTCATTTATCACATAATATTATATTTTTATTTTACAGTCATAATATGAAATTTAATATTTGGATCATTTTTATGAAAAAAAATTTCATAATGAGTACAATGGTAAATATTTTTTGAAATTACTGTACAAGCATAATATTGAAATTACAAGGTATAATATTGTTGGAATGTCGATAAAAATCATAAATAAAAAAATTAAATAGAAATTAATATATAGTGAAGTAAGTTTTATCATTTTAAATTTTAATTTTAATTTAGTTTGAAATTCAATTTAAAGGATTGTAATTTTTTTTTTATTTTAGAATAAATTATAAATTGATAGAATTTTATAATTATATTTTACGAATATTCTTTTAATTTATTAAAAGAATAATAAATGTATTAATTATTGATTGTACCGTAATAATAATAATTTTTCTTTTTAATACTCAATAATTTTGTAAATAAAAATTAAATCGAAATTGTTATAGAAAAATATTCGATATTGATATTTAACATTGCAAAATTTATTATTGCATTTATGTCAATAAATTATAAATTAATTAATTCAAAATGTTTATATAATTCGATTTAATTTTATTGTAAATTATGAAAAATAATAAGAAACATACCATTAATTTATATTTCAAAACGAGTGTAGTTCTTCCGATCCATTTCGTACGAAATCGAAACACTGAATGAATTGTGTCGTGGTTTTGTATACAAAGTATAAGTTACTATAACCTCTATATAAATTGTATATAAACCGATCGATTCGTTATTCAATATTACAATAACCTATATATTTTATTAATTTTTACATTTTTACATTACAAATTTGTTTTTCATAATTTATTATAACAATTATTTATGTAACAATTTATATATTTATCGTAAGTTATGTTTAATTACATTTCAGTTGCACGAATTCTCGTTATTTTAATTACAATTATATTAAATTATTATATTATTCTTAATACCTTTTTAACATAAAAATAAATACGCATAATTTATACATTTTATTTCATTTCTCTTCGACCATACATTGTTATTCGATGATTATTCGTTAGGTATGTAAATTTCAGAGTTTCGATGGTTTATTTCATTGAATTATTATTATTGTTTCGCAAATAAAAAAATTGAAATTTATTTTTATGGATTTAAAAGAGAAAGAAATTCATCAAGGCGAGAAGAATTGAATACGCTTTCTTTAAAATTTCAGTTTAAACGATATGAAATCTTATAAAATCTGTATACTTTCTTTATACTCTATATAATATTTATTTTCCAACAAACATTAATTCATAAAACATAAAAATTTCTTTTTGAATATATATTATTCTCGAATCGATGTTTATATAAAACGAATATAATTTCCATAATAAATAACCGATAAAAAAAAACCTTTCCTTTATCTTTAAAATAAAAATTTCCAAAAAAATTTATTCATCGA
>NW_006263892.1:43209-49960 GCF_000469605.1 Apis dorsata | reverse complement strand
AAAAAAAAAAAAAAAAAAAAAGAAAGAAAGAAAATTCCTCACAAAACCGATAAACTACGAGCGGTGTGGCTCGTTTTAATTCGATCGTTTTAAATAAGCGTCTCGTTTCAAAGTAAAGTAATTTCACGTCCGCGCGAGACAAAAAGAATAAAACCGGAAAGAGAATTGTCTTATAGAGGGGAGGGGAGAAAAAGGAACGGAGTCGAATAATGTAGAGCGAGTCATAAATACCGGTGGCATAATGCAACTTCCATTTCCGTGATGGAATGGAGTGGTATAGGATAGGTAGGTGGCGCAATGTGAAACTGGAAAAATAATATAAGGCTAATAAGCTCTTAAATTTACCGGGAAACCTCTTGGTCGCGAGTTATCTATGGATTGCAGGTGTAGAAATAATATTTCGCTCCTTGGCTCGTGCATGCCTCATTTTTATCGTACCCAACGGGCTCGCATGCAAGATGACTCGACTAGCTTTAAACCTTGATATATCCGCGCGAATCGTTGGACGGGCCATGATTTTTTCTTTTTTTTTTTTTTTTTTTTTTTTTTTTTTTTTCAACTTTGATTCGATGAAAAATAATCGCCATGGACGGATACGAGCACATAGTCGTGCGTAATGTAAATGGTGTGTAAGGTGACGCGTTTCGTGACGCGTCGATTCAACGAGCAAGATAGAGTAATTATTCCGTAATTGAACGGATTGATTGTCAAGTTGGCGCGAATCGCGCGCTCGGGCTGATTACCTATCGGAAAACAATACACAGGTATAACTAAATACCGTGCAACTGGGCAACTATATTGTTATTAGCGGTTGGATCAAGTTTAACACTGATTATTCCAGACCGATGACCCGGACATCGAGTCACGCGATACCTTCGCCCAGGTTTCTGTCATCAGGTTTAGGAGACGTGTTAATTGTTTCTTGTACAGGGGAGAATAAAATTATGGCGAGAGGAGAATTAATAACGCATTTAATTGTACGTCGAAATATGAATTATAACTGCAAAAAGAAATTATTATATTAAAGAGTTGAATTTTAATTTCACGTTCGTCGAAAATGTTATAAGCTATTAGAAATGTGTGCACGTACATGTGTATATGTGTGTGCATGTATTAAAACGATCGAAGAAAACTAAATTATAGAAAGAGGGGTTCATCGTTGAAGCGGATATTCGACTTTCCAGAGCGGAATATTAAATAACGATAATTTTGCAAGTGAACCATGAGCCCCGGAAGGGCAGAAAACTTTTTCGAAAGTTCTACACCGAGATCAGATAAGCGAATGCTTTAATACTCCCTCGGCCAAAGTTAAAATTCTTATCGGATAAGATATCTCGGCAGCTCTCTTTGGAAGAGGAGAGATAAAGGGAAAATCCAATATAAAAAGATGAAATGATTCTAAAGACCTGACAGAATGAAGCCCAACGTTCAATAATGATAATCTATGGACAATTCTTTTTCTCTCCCTCTCCCTCTCTCTCCCTCTTCTATATAAATCTATCAGAGATAATTAAATAGTATTAATTTCCAACTCTTTCGATCGATTTAAACTTGAATTCGATAATACGTGACAACTCATTATCACTGTTATTCACGTTCACGTTATTTCCAATTTCGAAAATAAAATAATTATTAAATAATAATCTTAAAATAATGGAACAAAGGAAGACCTATTCGCGATAAAAGAACGATGGTACGCCAAGGGCAGTGACCTTGAGAGCAATTTTTCATCCAGCCATATTACCTTCTTTTTCCTCCCCTTTGTTCAAGCCTCGTATCGAGGCGTCGGTCTATCGTCTCAACTTAGTTTCCACGAAGTTCGCAAGTTCTGTGCGAGCAAAGAGTAAGGGAAAGACTTTATCTTAACTCACCCATTCCTGTCGAATTCGATAAATCCTTTCCACCTTTCTTTCTCATCTCCCCACCCCTTCCTTTGGTCTTGCTATGACCAAACCTTTTCACACCTAATCGATGAAACGAACATCGGTTATCGCTTGTCGCCCCGCGCCATCGATCCTCTTCTCACACGCGCGAGAGGAATGTCCATCCATCCACCCTTCCGGAACGATCCAACCCCCGATTATTGTAATACAAAAGAGCCAGGGGAGAAACATCGCCATGGTTTTGAATTCGATTAAGTCTGTCCGCGATACATTTCATTCCAACTTGCGTATACATCCGCTTTATCCACTTCGTTATACCCCCACTTGTAACACCGTTCCCCACCACAACAGACAGAATTGCTGTTTCAAAGTCAATGAAAGAAGAACGATGTGTCGAGAAGATTCACGAGAGTTTGAAATTCAATCTCATTTTTCCTCCCCCATCATCGCATCCTCCTCGTTCCGCGGGTAATCAAGTTGATTATATTTCGTCTGCCCTTCGTTCCGTTTCCTTTCCCCATTTTTCCACGTTATTTTTAAAGCTGTACCGTGTCTATCAACGGTATTTCATCGCTCGATACGTTTAAGAGGCAATATCATTGTCCTTCCGCATGATATGTAAACTTACTACGCGGCTGTCTTCTTATCCGCTTTTCAACGACCTCGTTCACCGTTCACGATCCACTTTCATGGCAACGAAGGCAACGGCCAACTTTTCTTATGCACGATAGCCGCCGGAAGTCGGCGGAGAAAGGGCTCGTTTCGCCTATCTCCGGAACAGATTGAGTAATAAGAATTTACAGACGCAATACTCGTTTCCTTCCCGCTGATTGCCGACGATACAGAATCCGATTTGATAAATTACACAGTCTTTTTCCTTTTCCTTTCTTTCCTTTCCTTTCGTCACGGAGGAAGGAGACCGCTCTTCCTCCTTTTTCTCGATCGCCGATTGTTCGATTGTTCGATCTTTTGCGCGATACGAGGCAGCGCAATCTATGCTGTTTCGATAAACAGTATACGGAAATTTCAGCGGATAAAGTTGAACCTTTTCAGCGAGGGGAAATGATGATAATAGTTTTCGCGAGGAATACGGGACGCAATATCATTTTCCGCTTACTTTCTCCGAACCGTTATAAGCTGCATCTCCATTACTTGGGCTAGAAAAAGTAATTTTAATTGAAAATAGGAATATTGTTCCACGGATGAAACAGAAGATTCTATTATAGTTTACGATATACGCATAAAAGAAAGAAGCAGAAAATTTTTCCAAAAAGATTCAAGCAACGCTTGAACAGCTTCTCAATGGAAAAACGATGGAATTTCAAGTTTCATTCGCATTGGCACAGGGAGCCAATGATACATTCCTTTCCCTCCCCCCAAAACCGATGCACCCAAAGGATTTAATTATCTAATAAATTTGAATCACACTTTAAGAAAAGTATTCAATAAATTCTGACCAATAATCCCCCACTTTATCCCAAACTTAAGTATATTTCTTCCCAACCACGAATAAAAAAAAGAAACAGAAAATTTTTCCAAAAAGATTCAAGCAACGCTTGAACAGCTTCTCAATGGAAAAACGATGGAATTTCAAGTTTCATTCGCATTGGCACAGGGAGCCAATGATACATTTCTTTCCCTCCCCCTAAAACCGATGCACCCAAAGGATTTAATTATCTAATAAATTTGAATCACAACACTTTAAGGAAAGTGTTCAATAGATTCTGACCCAATAATCCCCCACTTTATCCCAAACTTAAGTATATTTCTTCCCAATCACGAATCTCCATCCGTTGGTTCGCCGTTGAATCGGGAACCGATCCCAGTCTTGGAGCCGTTTGTTTCCCGCAATCTGGCCGACGGTAAATTTCGTCCAAGTGGCGTGTGGAATAGCGCAGGATGAGAATGGCTGCCTCGTTGAATATATATATATATATCCAGAGGTCGAAGAACCCCTCTGCAGGTGAGGGGCGAAAGGGGTAGGTTGAATCAGCTGATCTTCCAACGAACTGTGCTCCCTGCGCTTTCTCACGTACAATCGGCACGGCACGGCTATCGAATAGCCGCGATTCCAGCCAACATCATTATACGGCTCGCGAGAAACCTGACCGGTATATACCATGGCTTCCTTAGCGACTTGGTTGACGTTAATCCTCTTAAGGATAATTGACGTTACGCAACGATAATTCACTACCACCCCCAAGCCGACTCAGGATACCCTGTACCAAGTTAATTACTGTTCGAGGAGGTTGCCGCGTGAAGTGGAAGCGCAAAGTCATTGACGGAGGCTGCCTCGGCTCCCGTGAACATCGGGGAGTAGCGTTCCACTTGCTAGATTAAGGGAACAACACGATCGAAGAAAATGAGGCGAACGTTTCGTGTGCTTGGAAATAGTGGTTCGGTGTAATAGGTGTAATTGTTATGTACCAAGTTTATATACAATAAAATATACAACAGGTAGCCTAGGTTTTAACTGCTGTGGCGGATGGTAGTTTTTGCACGTTGATTTGCCAATTCTTTTGGTATTTTATCTCGTTTAAATTCGATTACGAGAGATTAATTTGCACGATAATTATTTATTCCGTTTCTGGTAATTAAAGAATCTGGTGAAGAAAAGAAATTTTGATAGAGTGTTCGCATTCTTTTTCATATTTTTAAGGGCCCTCGATCAACACGATCTTTGATAGAACGTTAGAACGTGAAATCGATAAAATTCTTTTTCCCTTCTGAACGGACGATTGAATTTTTCATTCGGTCATTCGAAAATAACGCATCTCGTAAACTCGAGATAAAGCGCGAGAACAGGGATGATCCGAGATTATCACGATCGATGGACGTTTATTCACAGATGCATAATAATACACGATGATTTCTCAAAAATCAGACTCGCTCGTTATTCGTTCGATTCGATTTATTGGATGAGAGAGGATGCCGATTGTTCGTTTCTCAATTGGCCGGCAACTGCTTGAATGAATATCGAATTTAACGAAGCGACGAAAATAAAAGTGGCACGGGGCGAGATATCGATTCGAGAACGAGATGATTTCATTCGAGATCCCGTGGTTCGCGGATACGCAACTTTTGCAAAGACAAATCGGCCGGATGTAAAAATGCCTCTCTGCGAGAGATCACGTTTTATCCGACCTCACCAAGACACGCCGTCCTCTATTATCCGGCATTATATTTCGCGTTATTCGACGACGCAATTTCACTGGATTTACCCTTCAGCCGAGGATAAAAAAAAAAAAAAAAAAAGAAAGCAGGTAGGGGAGGAAAAGAGAGAAAGAAAATTCTGACCTCTGATTGGTCTCAATCGGATTGCCGTCGCGCTGTTGGAACTTGGTGACTGAAAATTGGGCAGTCGCCAGACGGCTCGCAGGGAAGACACGTTCGTCGCTATTTCTCTCTCTCGATTTCTATCGTTTTTTTTTCTCCTCCCTCTTCTATTTCCGTCCCTCCCCCCTCCTTTTTTTATCGCATATCTATAATTGAATCGAAAGTTATTCCGAAAGACAGCCTCGAAAAACAAGCGACTCGAATCGGCGAGGCCGATTATCGATCGAAAATTTATTAGATTCGAACGAGGCATTATTGCACGCGGATTTAACATCCCTTTGAACAGTTTATCGAACGTTATTACAGATTCTACTAACTTTTCTTTTTCTTTTTTTCTTTTTTTTTTTTTTTAGGATCGTCGATCGATCTCTTTTCCGTTTGACTCGTTCTCGAGCACCAATTATGTAGTTCGATAATTGAGTTCTGTCCCCTGTACACAACATGCATCTTGTATTATTCTCATTCGTACGATGTTTTGTCTGTAAAACGGATCACTGCATTCGTCTTATTTAATAAATGATTTAACAATTTAAAATTATGTGGAAATTACATTCCCTTCTAAAATAAAACTTAAAACAATCTCTGATAAACCGGGCGATATTTTAACACGTGTGCGTCTACGTGTTATGATTCCATTTTGCGAACGATCCCGTGATTCTCGAAGAGATACTTTATCTACGTAATTTGATGTACGAAACGCACAGTGATAGAGGCTTGTAATATATAAATAATCATAAGAGCCTATTATGTAGGGGGAAAAAAGAGTGGCGTTGTCCCCGTAAACTCATGTTTATTGTAGATTTTCATGCGCTTCCTTGCACGGCCGCAAAATATAAGGTCTCGGAAAAGTCTCCAGGAACATCTGGCATACATGGCTGGCATTCTGCTCGCGGCGCAACTTCAAAGGTAAAAGTACTCCCCGGCTAATAAATAATTAAGCGAGCGAGTCGTATGGCGTTTCACGTGGAAGACATCTCTTAAAATATGCAGCGATTTCCCCGGTAGACTCGAGAGTTATACTGGGCCCCATGCAACATTCCGACGTGTATATATATATGTGTGTGTGTGTGTGTGTATCAAGGATAAAGAAAAGTCATCGTGGGGATTGAAAAAATTACGAGCCGACTCTTCACGAAATTTCGAATCCGCGATTAGATCCTCGATGTCTCGAACGATCTCGAGAACGAAGCGCGTCGAGGAATGGGGAGGAACTTTTCCAGTCGATCGTGCCACGCCTCGATGCGATTTTTACACGGGGTGATCCCCGTAAAATTCGCGCTATCGACGGAGTTGGGCGGATTCGACGCAAGACGAGGATCAAGAGGATCAAGGAAGTTATATGGTTTCGAAAAGAAATTGGAATAATTAATCGAGGCTTTGAAAAAATTTTTTGCTCTTTATCGTGTGTGAAACAACCTCTTATTCGATATTTTGTGGTATTCAAATGAGAATAAATAGTTGGGGGTTTGCTTGAATTTCAAATGAATTTTTTTTCCGAAAACAAAGCCTCCGACGTAATTTTATTATTCTCT
>NW_006263892.1:39410-43020 GCF_000469605.1 Apis dorsata | reverse complement strand
TTTTTTTTTGGAGGGGAATTTATATATACCTCCTAGATTTTAGCGCATAATTGCGTGATTTCGTGCAATTTCCTAAGGATATTCTAATAATTGTCGAGTTTAAAGCGGCGGCAAGTTTCCTTTTTCCTTTTTCCATTGTTCGCCTCGAAAGTTGCCTCGTCCGTCTCGTGTAGAATTTAGGATAAGCGCAAAGTTGCTCGTGATAATTATAATGATCGGGAAACGCGAGATCGAAACGATAGGATGACGTTCGTTAACGACCGTCGCTTTTAATGCTTGTACGCGGTTCCTCTCGGTTACACGCGTCCCCATAATTGTTATTTATCAGAATTAATATTTACGAGAGTAAAAAACGTTTAACGTAAAATGTTTCGATTTCTGCGCGACTTTCTATTTTCGTATGATAAAAATTAACACTTTCAGATTTATATCAAATCTAATATCATCATCCTTCGAATATCCTTCGAAATCGTATAATTAATACACACATAAAAAAAAAAAGAAATTTAAGAACAAGAAAAATTAATTCCAAAAATTATTATCATACAAATATGGAATCCGCCTTCCTTTTGCTCAACCAACTTCTCAATCAAGATGCGTCCACCTATATAAATCTAATATAAACTAATCTAAAGAATCTTGCACCTCACTTGCCCGCGCATTTTGATATTTCACGCACATTTCGCGTTACCCAAGGGTATCCATCAAGGCGTGATCAAATTTTCACGTCGGCTCGAACGTCGGTGTAAACGCGAGGTTCAGAGGTAAGGAGGAATCAACGAGGAATCGGCCATGTACTGGTGGCAGGGCCCGATTACGCGCCATTAAACGCGTCTACCGACACCCCGGATATAAATTACGGCCCTGGTAAAGTATGCAAGATCATAGGATAAGACAACGCCGGTAACATTAATGTTACCGGCGTTGCATTAACGTGGTCGCGCGTGATTTTCCGGTCGCAAAAGGCCGCGAAACTTCCCTTCTTATTAAAAAAGCGAATTAAAAGCTGCTCCATTAAAACTCCCTCGCGTAGAACGTTGTGCATTATTCATGGACGGGAGGAGATCTTGTGTGTCTTTGTGACCGATCGGCCGACGTACCGAGACAATTTAATTATCCACCGCGAAACGTTCCTCCGCGTTTAATTAAAGGGAGACGCGTGCGGCCGCTGGATCCGGCACAGCGGCTATGGGCCACGCGTTACTTAAACGGGGCCACGACTTTGAAATCACTTGTACGTTTCCGGTGGGTAAAACGGGGGCAGCGCCATCTGAGAAAAGGTGGACGTCGAGGACTGTTATCGATCTGGCCTTCTTTTAATCATAACAGGTTCCCTTCGTTTGCCTTCGTGAAATTGTTGCAACAAGCAACGAGCTTTTATTAATTTTATCGTTCGTTTATTATCGAAAACGTTTCATGTAATTTGATAAATGGAAAAAACTAGGTGTTAGACTCGTTTTAAAATTCGTATTTTAATATTTGAATAATATCGTTAAGTGGATACTTTTGTTGTTGTACGAGAAACAGTATGCAAGTTGTTAATCCAGAAATGTATTTAATTTTGGAAAGGATATGCGCGGAAAGTTTCCAATGTTATACCATTATTGTAGGATAATATTTATATATTTATTCGTACATATAAAATGTATGATGTAATTGATTGAAGTTCTCGTAATTTATGTATATTATACCGTGGTACGAAATATTGTGATAAGTAACTATTATGTTGTTACGAAGTGTATTATATTCGTATTAATTAAAAATTAAAAATTAAAAGTTTTAATCGAAAATGTACGAAAAATACGATAACAAAGTTTCGAATAATGAAAAGTTTGAAATATATATATATATCCAATAAAAGCTTGCAACAAATTATATATATATATATCACGCGTATTTTTATATAATGCATACATTCGAATAGTTGAGTAACTTCCTTTCAAATCCATGCTTCGTTCCAAGAATAAAATCCTTTAATTATTCCTAGCTCGATTACCGAAATTAAGGCATATATTATTTTAACGCTTGTCTATCGAACGAACTAATTAAAATTTCCTCGAGTTGCCGAATTAATAGAAAATAAATATACCCGTAATATATTCAGCCGAATAGCCGAAAACGAGAATCGAAACTGACTTCTGACGGTGGAATGGAAACGTATACCGTATACACAGTTTCCATTTCTCCTGAACTTTGATTTAATCTAAATTTAACCTTCTGTTCGAGTTAGAGAACGATGAATCGGCGATTTCCTGGTAAACACCGACAAGAATGCGACCAAAGATATTTATTGCACGCGAGAGTAACAAAAAACGGTGAAAGAACGCGAAGCATGTGGCGAAGAGAGGGAATACCTGCTCGTCTGGCCCAGAACAATGTCTTCGTGTCCTACAAAATTAATTAGAAAATTTCGTTTAAAGTGGTGGCGAGCGGTTCGGTCAGCCAATAAAAAGCGAACCTTTGACTGGTGGGACGTGCTTTCAATCCCGATCGATGGGGACCGAGCCAGACTGATAAACATGCACGGTGAACGCCGATACACGCGACTCCGACTACCCAGTCTGAAGCATTTATCTCCGGACTGATTGAAACGTGCCACGTGTCGCTATGCGCCAACTTTGGATCAAGTGGCGATATTTTATCGTCCGAATTCGTTGAGACGAATTTTACTTATCGGCGTTTTTTTTACATCTCTCCTCGTTCGATTCGAGGATTTACGAAATATTCGAATTATAGAAATTTCGATACAAATAAAAGAGAGAAAGAAGGGAACGAAGTGATTCTTTTTTTGTTCTTTCAAAGTCGAGAAAAATTTTAACCAGCGTCTTCTAATAGTGTTCTTCTCGATATAATTTAATGTTTGTTGTAAACATTTTTTGACGAAGAGGAAGGAATTTTGAAAGGAAGAGGAAAAAAAAAATTGTAGAGGCGTAAACTAACTTGGAATCAAAATTAAACGAATCTAGATCGAGAAAATTTGCACAATGATCACAACCGATTATCGTTTAATTTAAAGTAAATGTATCGATTACGATTAAAATTAATTAAAATGTATAACATAAATTAATTAAATGCGGCTATTAATGCACGCGCTCGACGGAAGATAGTTTCTCTTTAAAATTGATTGATACAGATTAAATTAAAATATTAGCGGTAAATGACATTTCGCAATTGAATGAATCAGGGTGGGATAGAAGGTAATTAATTTCGAGTTGATTAATATTAATGTCAATATCGGGCTGTAATAATTTTAATCGTTGTTCGTTAAAAATTCCTGGGGAATCCTCGATCGGTGCGCAATTTTATTCCGCGAGATTTACATGATACACGGTTGATTTGAATCACGGGTACGAGTGATTGTACGAATACGCATTCCGGGATTATGCTCATCAGTTTCAATAACGAGAAAAATTGAAAAAAAAGAGAGAGAGAAAAAGAAAGAGAGCGCGGAAGACAAAGAGAGAAACAAAGAGTATGAAGAGGGATGAAGAGGGATTGGTGGTTATCGAAAATCAAAAAAAATTATGTCTATATTTTCGGTACCGATTTTCAGTCGAATCCGCCAACGTTGCGCCCGGAACATCGTGTGGAATTTCGATCAAAACGAAAT
>NW_006263892.1:37620-39196 GCF_000469605.1 Apis dorsata | reverse complement strand
TAAAAAAAAAAAAAAAAAAAAAAAAGAAAAAAAAGAAAAAAACGCGGAAAACATGGCAAATTCTTTATACAGCTGCATTACATTTCGGATAAATTCACATAGCAGAAAATACGTTTGGGAAATTTCAATCGACGTGCCACTGGCATTACCGAATGACTCCCCCCGAAATACACGGTCAGCTCGATTTGGATATGTATAATTATTTTCAACGACTATCCTCACATCGTGCAACTTCAAACAAAATATTCCAATCGGTATAGTTTCATCAAAATGTAATTAATTGGAGCGATAATAGAAAATGAAACGAAAAAAAAAATTGATAGAGCATACGAGCGATTATTGTAAATAAAAATATATATATATTAGTTATGTTTTAATTCTAAATACCGTAAAAGATTACATATTATATAATATTTTTTTAG
This sequence comes from Apis dorsata, assembly GCF_000469605.1. NCBI lineage: Eukaryota > Metazoa > Arthropoda > Insecta > Hymenoptera > Apidae > Apis > Apis dorsata. The sequence goes on along the minus strand of NW_006263892.1, from coordinate 38,774 downwards.
AGGAATATCAAAAAGTGAAGGGATAAAACGAACTTTTTAAAGTTTCAAATATTTTTTCAATATTTTTTTTTAAAAATATAACCTAACAATAGTACGATGGAACTTTAAACAAAAATATGAAAAACATTCACGGGCGAAATTATTTTTAAAACGTGAAAGAATATTCAAAATTTAGCGCTGAATTTCTTTCCTTTCTTAAAAAAAAAATTGTATTCGAATAATACTTTCACGAGTTACTGTACAACGCACAATATACAATTTTACTCTATGATAACTTCTCAAGAGCAACGATTACTCTTGACAAGTTTAACTCCTCCTCGTTTCCCTCCTTGAACCCAATAACTAATCGATTATCTATTGGCCAGAAATTTTCACGGAGGAACGAAATGAAACCTCTCGATAAAACGATAACACGTCAAAATCTCGAGAAGAGTTAAAAATCACGATTGATTTCGTTTCGATCGAAACGAAATCTTTCAAAGTGAAAAAGAAACCTTCCCTGTTTATTCCCAATCCAATGGGATGAGCGCAACAGGAGACGAATGGAAACGAGAAGAGAGAGAAAGAGAGGAGAAGAAAAAAAAAATAAGAGGGTGGAAGAAGAAACAAATCGAAAGGAACGAAGGACGGAAACGTTCCGGGGGAATCTATGCGATAGCGAGACAAATGTTGGCTTGATCAAAGGGAATTCGAAACGGTTCCTTGTGAAAGCGGCGCGAAGATTGCAGAGAAAAGGGCGAAGTAACGGATCCGTCTGATCCGGCGCGGAGTTCGACTACTGCGCGGCGTACCTCACGAGACGTATTCCACTTCGACATGGCACGCCGCAAATCCGTAAAGCTCAAATCCCACGGAGTCCCTGTGGATTTATACTACGGAGGGAAAGACTGGAAGCGGGAAACGATGGAGAGAGAAAGAGAGAAAGAGAGAAAAAAGAAAGAAAAAAGAAAAAGAAAAAAAAAAAAGACGAAGTAAAGTGGAGGAGGGTTGGGATGAGGTAGAAAACTAGGATGGCGAGAGTGGCGGCGGGGTAAGGAAAATCAAAGGGGGGAGGAGGAAGGAGAAAAGAGAAAAGGAATTTCAGACGTTCAGACGCTCGCGATTGGGAAGGTACAATTTGGGAAGACTATGGCGTGGCCAACAGCGGAGGGAAT
>NW_006263892.1:18371-37372 GCF_000469605.1 Apis dorsata | reverse complement strand
CTCCACTCTCTCTTCTTCTCCCCCCTTCCCGTCCCCCAATCTTCCCCTCCTCCCGCGCTCTCGCTCCCCCGTCTGATCGATACCATGAATATTCGATATTTCCCTGGATGGGCAAAGTACCTGTCAAAACAGCAATTTCGAGCATTAATGTGTCGTTGCAAGGGCAACGTTTGTCGTGCAAATACGCCCCCATCCCGCGAACCTCTTATTTGCGAGTCTCCTATCGCACCGATATGATTAATATTTCGGTGTATCGATCAACAGAGTAGCGTTTCCATGGTGGAAACGCTCGGACGAAGTTCACCGTAAAGTAAACTGTTCGATTATCACTGTCCGACGCTGAACGGATCTGAGCTATTGTGCGCCCGTGTTTTCGTGTCTGTAAGTGACGGTCTAGAGCTACTTGAGGAAAATGAAACTATCGCGTGTCGAACTGGAATTCGTGCTGTTTTATTTCTTGATGGAATCTCGTTTCGAGGGCGCCCATCGTGTGTTTGAAAAATAAATGGAAATCTCGAAACAGCGATAAACAGCGTAAAATATACGCGTTGACGTTAAAAGAGAAGTTAATGCGACGAAATGGAATAATATCACGTTTATCTTTCAGCAACTTCTTTCGGGAACAGGAAATTGATACCAGATTTGGAAAGATGAAAAAAAAAAAAAGAGAAAGAAAAAGAAAAATATAAAAATGAAAGAAGAATTTATTATCGATTATTTATTTTAAGAAATTTTAAATTGGCGGTGAATAATAAATGATTGTACTTCTTTTATATTTTTCTTCTTGTTTCAATGGATCGTACATAATGAATTCGAAACTTCTTTCGAACTAGTTCGTTATTACGCAGGCAACAAAGCATTATTGTTAGAAAGTTCGTTAAGATGTTAATTATTCACTACCAATAAACAGGAGGAAATATCACGGTTACGCATCAAAACGAAGTTTCGCCCGAAAGGGAGGCACGTTAATAATTGCAGACAGAGCGAGCTATTAGCTTTTCCTTAGTATGTCGTTTAAATTAATGTTTATATATGCAGGTTGTGCAAGTTCGAACGGAGGCGGGATTTCTATTTGACTTTGCACTGTATTCTGAACGACGACGCATACCGCGTTACTAATGTTTATAGAGTAGATACATGGGATGCACATATCCACGCGCATCGTGTATATATCGTAACGTGATATTTTAATATCGCCAGTTTACATTTAAATTTCGTATTTAGAATGCGGGGGCCCCTTTGACGCATCACGTAAGTATTAACACGCAGCAACTCGTAACTCAGGGACGATAAATTGGAAGTCGAAAAATATCATCATGAATATTACGCGACTCGAGAGAGACAAATTCGTTCGGACGCGCGACTGTAAAACACAGTTACATTCGGTCTGATTAAGTTTGAAATGAAATTTTTATGAAAAAATCGCACCGATCAACCGAAACGCGTTACGAGCCATCGACGAATAAAATTTCTCCTCGTTCCCTCCACCCCTCTACCTCCGCCCTTCCTCCATCCGTCCCGTTTCCTGGTTATCGATGCAACATCAAGTGTGAATTTTTCATCGTGGATCACTGGCGACAGGGTAACAAAGTTAGCAGAGCAATTTTTCGTTCGTCGACGCGTCGACGAGTCGACGATTCCTGTATATATATGTATACATAGCTGTGTATATCCTGCATCGAGTATGGAACAAGTAAGTACGAAGCAGGAAAGGGATACAAAATTCCGTAAAACGTTTCGTTTTCCTCTTATTTTTCTCCCAGAGTGTTTGTTATTCGACGCTTCTAGATGCAGCCTTTGTCACGGACTCCCGCGGATCCTTGGACCGGTTCAAATTCCCCGGAAGATGGTGCTTCATCTTCAGTCAACACCGTTTCAATATCCTTTCTTCCACGTTCTTTTCGATTTCCAGACGAGTCGATTCTTATCCACCCAGCCTCGGCTTCCTCGAGCATAATCGATCCGAGATCGAGATAGTTGGTCTCGGGTTTCGCGATATTTACGAATCCTCCACGATTTTTTAACGATCGGACGCTTCATCGTGCGACAATACGCTTAGCTTTTGAATCTTCTTAACTGTCTGTCGGCTAAGTGGCGAGGATGGTCTGTCGTCATAAATCTTTCCCCTTTCCGCCTCTGTTATGCCGTAACACCGATAAAACTTGTGGCGAAGGGTCATCCTCGGTTAATAAATCTATCGCTTTTCCGACCGAATGTCGCCCTTTTTGTACCTATCAATCAAAATATCAACTCTCTGGATCGATGAACCACGAACTTCGCGTGAATTAGTATCCATGAAAAGATAGGAATTTTTTTTCTTCGTGAATTGTTGAAAAAAATTGAATTTCTTTTTCTCCTTCTTCTCCTTCTTCTTCGAAAGAGAGAGATTACTTCAACTACTGTAAAATTTATGTGTATCTATCCGAAGGATCGTTGGACGTCAGTCGGCAACGAAAACTTTCTGTTATCGTTTTAAATTGCCACCTCGTTACGTGAAAATAAAGGGCGGGTTGAAGCGAGATAGACGGCGTTAAGAATTCCACGTATCTCGAGAGCATTCAGACACGTAGAGGCAAAGCTCCCGGCGAATTTTCCCACGGGGTAATCCCAGGGTATGTAACGCGATAAGAGGCAGACCGGAAGGATATACGGCGGCGTAAAGTAAGCGACCAAAGACCAGTCGCGAAAGATTCATTTAAGGCTTATGAAGAAATCTTCCTTTCCTCGAAAGACGGAGCAGCCGGTACCAGCCTCCTCCCAACCATCCTCTTCGAGGAACAAGTACCCAAGTACCGGCAGTCGTTCCACCGAATATCGTCCCTCGTGCTCTCTCTGGCCAAGCAGTTGGAGGGATAATAGAGGATCCATCGTCGGTGAAAAGTTCGTCGCGAAAAGTTTGGATATTTTATTCGGTGCCGGAATAACTTTTAATATCTCGCTTCTAGGTTTATATCAACGATAGAAAGAAGGGAGAGGGGGATGGGCCACGAGAGGAGGAGCAGGAGGAGGAGTAGTGAAGAAGGATGGAAGGGAAGAAAAAGGGGAGAAAGGGTGAAAGGTTGGAGAGGAAAAAAAGGGGGGACAGCGAGAGAGAGAGAAAGAGGTGTTCAAGGGTTGCTTCTCCCCTCTCTTTCCCCTCTGTTCCACGACTTTTTAGCCACCTCTCGCTCCAACGTCGCGCTCCACCGAGCTTCCTCGAGTTTTAATGAAGAGTTCGGGCTCTTATTGGTTTCCCCTTTAGTGCGACCGCACCACCGTTTCTATGCCATCCGGAGGCGTTCGCGCGTTTTATTGCACCCTCGCTCGCGTATTTTCTTGACGATCCATAGAGCGAACCCTCCTCGACACCGAGCCACCGTGGAAGGGTCGTCTCTCCTCCCTGCTTAAGTCGAAACGGAGCGGAGATGGAATATTATATACGCTGTAATGTTAACTAGTTGGAAACTCGAGGGGAGCCAGATTTGGTGGGGGGAGGGGAAGAGGGATAGGTTATTCCTTACGGGGGGCAAGTTTCCTCGAGTTTGGAGAGACGGTAAATTGCATGGGATACATTGTCCCACGTTGAGCGCGCGCAAGCCGCTCAACTTCCACTGTCGAACTTCCGTGTGACCGAAATTTCTTCTTCGAAGATTCGATGATATCCCTGTTGCCTACTAAGATCTTGTGGCGAGACTTCTTCGAACTGGATCTTACCTCCCTCCCCTCATGGAAACTGTTTAATCAGTTAGAGGATTCATTTTGCGGAGACACACAGGAGGGATTCTGGGACGAGTTCGATCGATCGAATTTCACTCGGTTGATTTAGATGACAGATGTCGGCCCCATTCATTCTCGGGTTAGACGAGACTCTCGTAGATTGCCTTGAACTTGTAATTGCCGAAGGGTTTAGTGCCTCCTGTTGTAGATCTGTATCTGGTAGAAACTGGATACAGGTGACTTTGGAATTCATGGAGGATAGAATAACTGAGCTTGTGGGACTTGATCAAGAGCGCAAGTTGGTCCCAAATCTGCACGATATCGGACTTAGGAGATCTGTATTGACAAGCTCGGGACACAAGGGATCAGATATCCTGAATTGCCATTTCGGCGGTCTGAATTTACAGCACGGAAATATAGAGATAGAATAAAATTTTCAAGAAGATAGGAAAAAGCACGTTCTCGATGTATTGCAGATAGATGACAAGGAATAATATATTTTTCTATTTTATTCGAGTATTTCGTTCCATTGTAAATGATCTTGCACCATCGATCGTAACTTGTTGAAACTTGAAGAGAAACAAATTCGAGAATATAATTGCATTCAAGTTCGGCGTCTCCTTAATTACAGCTTAATAGTCTAGGAACGTATCTAGACCAAAGTTTGTAATCCGTTGTGTAATATATACACGTTAGATAAGTAATGCGTGTTCAAGAGGGGATAGTTTATGCAATATAAAATTAAACTTCTCTCCTTCGATAATTCCGATAATTATAAATAATTTTTCGATCGCCAAAGAATCGATTTTTCCAATTTTTCTGGAAAAAAAAAATTAATTTCGTAAAATCAAACGTATATTCGAATTGTTCTCGAAGAATCGTAAATAAAATTTCAAAATTTTATGTGTTATCTTTACGTTGCAAGTTCCAATGCAACGTAATCACAATTAAGGTATGGCGTTGATAGTTATATCGTTCGAAATTATCAAGGAAGTTAGTTTATTGGTCCCTGTATCTTTGAACAGTGGCGCGATTTCATTGTTCCGCCGGAAACTATCGCGGTCTCGTATGATATTGCCGTGGGTAAGTGACACAGTGGTACACGGTCGAAAGTTCACGGCACGTAAAGTGGATCTTTGGAACAATTGCGCAAGAAACGCGTAATTATAACTACTCGGTTATGTTCATAAAATTATACTCGTAACCATAAATCGCTGTATTTTGGTGGAGCGAGCAAACGGGTGGCCAAAGGAAGTCTCAGTTATAGTTTTATTAATAAATAAAATACCATGATATTCAAATAACATTCAATTTTCTGTCTACATTAAATGATATGCAATATAATATCGATTCTCTGAATTAGGAAACAAATTCTTATCGAATAGCTGTTCGAATAATTTTCAAATATTTATTACATAAAAATATATATATATACTTATCTCACAAGAGAAATCTCTCAATCATTGAATAAATTCAAAATTCGGATAATCTTCTAGCGGATAATCGGTTTACTGTGATACTCCTCCAAGTTAAAAAAAATTTCACTGGAACAAGCAGAAATTAATCGAAAGTTCAATTAGAAGTTTTAGCGAAGACGTTTTTATACGACGATCGAGGAAAGGATTATTTTTATTTCATCGCCAAACATTTCGTGAACGAGCCACGTTCCCCTGTTTAATGCAAATGTCGCTTAACCAGCGTTCAATTTACCCTTTTAAATTCGCGCCGGCGAGGAGCAACGCCACTCGATTTTATTGTTCTTACAGTGGCGAGAAAGCTGACGGTGCTGCGGACAAAGGAGGTTGATCCTTGATGCAGTGCTTTTCTGCCATCCTCATTTAAGAACGAGTATTTGCATGAGACGTGGCGAATCGGAATTGCGTCGAATTCATTGTGAATGCGCATTTAAGCTGGAAACCTCGTAACGAATGACACTTGGTGGACAAGAGTATATATATGTGTGTGTGTGTGTACGAAAACTTGGAGACGAGGAGGAAAGAAAATAAGAGTGGTGAAGGAAAGAAATAGGGTGGAAGAGACGGCCAGAGGGTGGAAGCGTTATCATTACGCAAATTTAAGGTCGGAATATAACGGACGCGATGTATTTTACGCTTTCTGCTGCTCGAGTTCTCTCGTAAAAAAAAAAAAAAAAAAAAAAAAAAAAAAAAAAAAAAAAGAAAAGAAAAGAAAAAAAGGGGGGGTGCCTGTATTAAAACACATTAAGTCCACCTGCCGGTAGTTCTCCTCGTATCTAACGTACGATGTTTTACTGCTCATGGTAAAAATTTAATAAGTTGATGCAAATGAGGCTCTTATGTAAATCTACAAGATTTCATAGCGGGTGGATCGTGGTACATATTTTTCGGCTGTCCCTCATTACCATGGTAAATTTCACCCCGTTGTAACTCGCCAACAAAAGGGGAAATTTGATTTCACGTGCACGGGCAAACTTTGGACAAACGTGGACTAATTTGACGGTGCTCGTAAGCCAAGATATCGGTTATGAAATTGAATTTGTCAAGATATTAGGAAAATTTTCGTAGAGAGCGTTCAATTTTCCTTCGAAAGAAACATGTCTCCTCTAGCTGATAATAATAAATTACCGCAAGTTTAAAGTTAACTCGAAACTTTCGTTTATCGAAGCCTCTCCTATGATTCTCTTTTCGAATCTAACTACTCGAACTTTTCATTTTCCCGTAATATACAATATTCCCTCTTGGTTCGAAAGAAATCTCGGTTGAAGAAGAAAAGGGAAAAAAAAAAAAAAAAAAAAAAAAAAAAGAATGAAAATATCAGACCTCGGCACATTCTGTAAGAATCAATGTGGAAACCAAGATTCTCTTTGAAACACGTATTCTCTTATTCGTTCAAGTGAAAACGCCAAAGGAGATAGAAACTTACGTTGAAAGAAGGAGGAAGAAGGAAGAGGGTGGGAAAAAAAAGAGAAAAAAGAGAAAAACAAAGTAAGAGAGGGTAAGAAAAAATAAAATATAAAGGGAGAAAGTGCGTTTCGATGGAGGAGAGCGACAGGATAAAGGGAAGGGATGATGTAAGAGGGAAATGAAGAATGGAAGAGAGAAAGAGAGAGAGAAAAAGAACGACTAAAGGGGGTAACTTTATCTACGCCGACAGAAGCGACCCTCGAGTTCGATTTTGCGCTGTTCACTAAGTTACCTGATCTGCTCTCCATTGTCTTGTGATAACTTTGTGATACCTGGGCTAAGGATTTCCTTAGATACGCTGAAGACGCCGTGTTTCTCGAACGAGAAGAAAGACGAAGCATAGAGCTTAAGTCGCGAAACTTTCCCAACAAACCGAACTCACTCCCATTCCGGCCGAGAACGTTGTGAAAGTCGTATATCCGCGAAATGATCTCGAGCTAGATGTTTCCACGTGACTCTTGATACTTCAACGAAGAAAACAATCCTCCTTTTTGTTTATATACTCTATGATATAGGTACAAGCATTTGAAAGTATGTAAACACATGTTCCTTAGAGGATATAATAAAAGATATTATTGCCATGTTTCTACGCAATTTTGGTGAATAAATTATTACACGTTTATTCGACAATGGCGTAGATAAAAATTTGAAGTTTTTGAAAGAAAGAATTGTTATTGATTTTATCTTTTTACTGATAAAATTCTATCAGTAATTAAAAAATTTGAAAACTTTTATGCATTTCATGCTCAGAACTTAAAAGACGTAAACTAACATCTAGTAAAAATTTTATCTTAATTGGAATAAGTTTCTGTTGTTATATTTATTATTATTATTCTATTATGAATATTAAATTTAGCATTTTGATTTTTTTATAGCCATTTAAAGTAATTTTCGAGCTATGTCATTTTTATAAACAATAAATTCAAAATCAATATATATTTTTTCCCATATAAATAATTTCATATTCAATTAACAGGAAAAAATAGAATCAAATAAAATATTGCTTGTATCAATGTTATCTTTTGATTCTCACGTTTGATCATTTTGCACAATTAATTATTATCATTGACAAAGAACAATAAAACAGAAATATCAGAATGCTGACTGGAAGCTTTTGAATTCATTTATAAATATATGCAATAACACTTTCCCGTAAACATTTCAATTTTTAATTAACACCAGAGTCAAATAATAAAATAATTAATTTAAATTTAACTCTGTTGATGAAATTGATTATTCGATTCGCGCATATTTTATTCAGCAATAGTAACTGCGAAAGATGAATTAAAGTACAATTAACTTTTAAATGTTTTCGATAATTTTTACATGTACTGTTTCGAATGTATATCCTTTTTGGATAACAATAAGATATATATTTAAACGCGATGATATTAATCATCTCTTAAATAATTTCGTTTAGAAACACGTCCAAATGAATAAAAGAAAGAAATGAAAAAAAAAATGAAAATTTATTTCACTAATCGTTGTGTGTTTGTATTGGCACGTTATTTGTTAAACTCGGCATGACGTGGCAAAACATGCAAGCTCATCGAAAGTTCAAGCGTTCTTTTTTTGTCTCTGATAGACAGAAAACAGCTTGGGTAGTTAAACGATAATTTGTCAAAATGAACACGATTTATTATCGAAACTTTAAAATTACTCGAATTTTTATTTGTGGAAGTAATTTCAACTTCAAACGTAGAATATATTCAATATCATACAATATTTATTGCATAATAATTTAATACTTTTAACACGAACTGTTTTCTTTACTATCGAAGATCATATAATTTTATATTTGTGTTCTATAATATAGTATAAACTTTATGCTTTTTTTTTTCTATTGTTATTTTAATAATAGGATGTTTCGTCATTCTAGCCAAAATAAAAGAAACGTGATATATTTTTGATATAATATAAAAACAATTTCTGATACAATTATTACAGTCTGTAATATGTAATTGTAGATATAAAGTAATAACGATTCCTCTCAGATAAGTTAATATTATTTAATTAATGAAGAATTAGCTTTATTCTATAATTTTTACTTGTAATATATTACAGCGCTTATAAAGAAATAAAAATAGATTAAAGCCTGTTTAATATTTGTAGCAATAACTTATGGTACTGTAATGTAATTTAATAAATTTCTGTATTGATTTCTATATCTGTCTTAGATAATAATTTATACCACGCATGTTTTTATAAAAATTTTATTCTCATATTTAAGTTTATCATCCGAAAAATGCAATTATGTTTGTCACGAATAGATTATTTTATTGTAAACAATATCATGTAAGAAATATATATCTTCATATATATAAGAACGCATTGATCAAATGCTTGGAATGAAAAATAGCATTGATAGCTAATACTAAATATTACTACTATTGATAACTAATAATATTATATTACTAACTAAAATATTATTGTATAACAATATGATATCTGTACTGAGATTTATTTTTTTGTTTCTATCAATTATTTTAATAACAGGCTATTTTGTGACACCAACGATGGTAAAGTATACTTACATCATATTTATATATAATATTATGAATAATATTTCTTGAGAATACAATAATAAATAAATTCTTTTGATTATTTCTAGTCTGCCCTGTGTAAATGTTACAGGAAAATAATACCTCATATGTGTTGGGTATGTATAATATATTAAATATATTTGAACTATTTTTAAATGATTATTTTCATAATTTTTATATTTTTTTATTTTATAGAAAATATGTGGAAAGAAAGGATAAACTTTTTACATTCCATTTTCATCGGGCAATATAAATTAATTTTTGATCATATGAATTTAATCAATTTCGTTTTATTATTTTGATCTGCTTTATTTTCATTTATTTCAATCTTTTATTGTATTATTGGAATAAGAAATTTGCATCAAATTTATAATCTCAGTTTATAATTGTAACAGTGGATTATTATAAGTTACAATATGACTTAATAAATTTCTGCATTGTAAATTTTGTTATGATTTCTATCTGAATAGATAATAATTTATGCATTTTTATATAAATTTTTATATAAATTTTAATCTCTTTAAATTTATTGTTGAATAATGTTCTTCACGAAAAGATTATTTTATTGCAATTAATGTCACGCAAGAATTTATTTCCTTGTATATAAACACATGTTGGTTAAATGCTTGGAATAAAGAAAAACATTGATTATTAAATATTTTGCATATGGAATAAAATGATTTCCATGCTAAGATGTATTTTCTTGTTTCTATCTGTTATTTTAATAACAGGCTATTTTGTGACACCAACAATGGTAAAGTATATACTTACATCATATTTATATATGATATTATGAATAATATTTCTTAAGAATACAATAATAAATAAATTTTTTTGATTGATTATTTCTAGTCTATCGTGTGTAATTGTAAGAGGAATGTTATAAAACCTCATATTTGTAGGGTATGTATAATATATTAAACATATTTTTAAATAATTATTTTCATAGTTTTTATATTATTTTTATTTTATAGAAAATATGTGCGAAGCCCAGATAAATTTTTATACTTCCATCTTCATCAAGCGATGTAAGTTAATATTATTTGATCATATTAATATAACTAATTTTGTTTCATTATTTTCATTTGTTTTATTTTCATTTATTTTAATCTTTTGTTGCATTATTAAAATAAGAAGTTTATATCAATCATACCATTTTATAATTGTAACAATGAATTATTATAAGCTACAATATGACTTAATAAATTTTCTGCATTATAAATTTCGTTATGATTTTTATAACTGAGATATATACAGATAATAATTTATGCATGTTTTTACATAAATTTTAATCTCTTTAAATTTATTGTTGAATAATGTTTTTCACGAAATGATTATTTTATTGCAATTAATGTCACGCAAGAACTTATCTCCTTGTATATAAACACACGTTGGTTAAATGCTTGGAATAAAGAATAATTTTTTACTAAGTACAACAATTCAATTGCATATAAAACAAAATGATCTCTATGCTGAGATGCATTTCCTTGTTTTTATCTGTTATTTTAATAACAGGCTATTTTGTGACACCAGTAATGGTAAAATATATAGGCTATACAATACTGTACAATATTATATATATTTCTTTGAGAATAATAATATTAATAAATAAGTTTTTTATTTAATTATTTTTATATTTTTAACAGATATATTGTATTATATTGAATTTTATTATATTTTTTAGCCTTGTAATTGTGAGGCACCGGAAACTGCACTTTGCGCAGTATGTTAAATTTATGAATAAATTTAATTTATCATTATTTACTTTCATATTATATTTTAATTCTATTTTTATTTTATAGAGACGTTGTCAACAGCATGGATAAATTTCTGCAAATTGGATTCGTCAAAATGGTTATAATGAATTATTTGAATTTAAAATATTATACAATATTATATTTCTATATGTTAATCTCTATATGTTATCTCTATATTATTAAAAAATAAATTCTTTGATTTGAAAGATTTTTTATTTATTTCTGGGATTTTCTTAAATCCCAGTATTTGTTTATTTTAGAATACGTAAATATGATAATTATAAATTAATATATATGTATATTTATAATTTTACTATCGCGTAATAAAGAATATCAATTATTTTATTATTTTTAATTGCTTTTAATAATGTATTTATATCGTTGTTCCGCTTTAATTGCTAGAAATATCTATCAAACTTTCGTATGTAACTTTCTATAAAATAAAAATAAAAAACTTTTAACCAAATAGTGTATACAAGTAATATGTACAAAATATATCAAATAAACTAATGATAAATTTTTCTCATTTCAAATTTATTGTTTTCATTTCTCTTTTTAATAGTTTTGCGTGCATGTATTTAAAAAAACTGAAAGAATAAAAAATTTATAATAAAAAAGTTATATCTATTATCAAAGGTGTTTCTAACTTTCATGACATTTTCTTTTCTTTTTACTCAATTTTCCAGAATTTTCCGGGAGAATGACACTTATTCCAGTTCTTGGAAAGTCACTTTACTTTCTTGAAATCATTATTCTTTCAGAACTAATTTAACATTTGGATAACTTTTCTTAAAAATTCCATTTCATTTTACTTATGAATTCACTATTATCGTATTTGAACATAATTGAAGTAATCATAAATATAAACTGTTATTTCAATGAAACATTAAACTAAATTATTATTAATGATTTGTTTGATATACATATATGTGTATCTTATAAATGAACACTAAATATTCATTTCAAAATGTAATCGCAAATCCAATATTTATATACTGTGGAGAATTGATTCTATTTGAATGGTTCAACGATTTTACTGTGATACTTCAATATTAATCGGATCTTAATATTTTGATTCTTTTCTTGATACTATCGTAAAATATAATTTTTCATGGTTATGAAATATTTTGTTCATATTCTTAAATCTTCTTTATGAATTAATGGATTAAAATAATAAATAAAAAAGTAAAAAACATCAAAATATTTATTACTTTTTTTTTCTTGTAATTTTGAAATCTACGTATAATATTTTATGGGATTAAATATTTATACGATTTTTTATTTTATTTAAACAAATTAATGCAAATACATGCGAATATTCTAATATTGTACGTTATATATTTTATCGCATCTAATAACATGGGAAAAGTTTATCGCGTCATAAATTTTTGTATCCGTAACACGTTCGTCACGAAAAATTTTATTTCAGTATTGCTGTATCTCTTTTAAACGTGACAGTACCTTAAACAGCTAGGTTGTTTAAAATATACAACATTCAAGCTGCATAAAGAATTATATACAAAGAATACAATTTTATATAAAATAATAATAAGAAATAAGAAATAATAAAAATAAAAGAATTTTTATATACAAAATAATAATAAGAAAAAATAAAAAAAAAAGTATTAATACCGTATTAAAATTAAATATGAAGCAACATGAAACAATTTAAACTTTTATTTTTCTCCTCTTGATTATTATATTTATATCAGATTATCTTAGCGTGTTAATAAAGCGTATTAATAAATAAACATAATTCTATATTTTATATTATTTTCCTTATTTTAGAATTCACAGAATTCTAATATTTTAATAATTCTAAAAATATTTAATAAATTTTCTATTGCTAGAAATATAGCAATTATTTGCATAAAGATTGGCCTAAAACAGGAACTGGGCTTTTTAAAATATGTAATCGTATTAATCAAATTGCAATGCTGAATCCATATATTTATTATTCATTATCATTCATATTCTATTTTAATGATTTTGTAAGAATAATCAACATTTTGAATAATGATAAATAACATTAAATACTCAAAAATTGAGATTTATACTAGTAAGATAATTTTTAATTGCATAAGAAAAGAATTATTTGAATCACGATCGTCACGAAAATATCATTTAAACATTTCATAAATATTTTTTAATGTGAGCATGTTCAATATTTTCTGGCAGGAAAATAATATATATATAAGAAAGGAATTATTAATATAGTATTGAGAATTATACAAACAACATGAATCAACCATCAAGATACTTCTTCTGTTTGTTTATTTTTCTTATATCAGCCTATCTCCTTATTCCAGCTGAAGCACGTGTAGTAAGAAAAAAAAAAATACTTTATTATCGATAAAAATTTTTTTTTTTAAATAATTGCAATAATAAGTAATCATAAATTTTTTATTATTAGATATGCAATTGTAACTCACTCTTACCAGAGCATGCTTTCTGCCTCGTACGTTACAAAATATTTATATTGTTAAATTATTTATAAAAATTACTAATTTATTAAATTTAATTAATAGATAATATCTTTTGTATTAGGACTGCGATCGAAGAGGAACAAAATAATATATATTACAATTCAATAATGAAATCTATGATTATTATTAACTCTTCTTATGTAACTAAAAATTCTAATTAAAATGAAATGTAATTAAAAATGGGAAATAAAATATATAATCTGCAATAATAATCATCATCGTTTCTATTATCATTCTTAATATCATATATTCTTATTATATATTATATTCTTAAAATTTATTATCTGATATTTGTATTAAGATCGTCACGAAAAATTAGCTTTATTATTAAGAAATATTGACGTTATAACAATAGAGAAAATATATGAAACAATCGTATTAAGTCTCTGCTTCGTTACGTTTACTGTTATCTCAGTATTATGTTACTTTAATATAACTGAAAGATAAGCAGAAACTGCCGTTTTGATAAGCAGGAAATATTACCGCTATTTCATTTCACATTTTTTAGACGACGTACATTAAAATCATATTCATAGAAGTAAAAATGTTAAAATATATTCGCATTGTTAGAAATATTCACTTACTTACTTTTATATTCCATACTTTTATATTTCTGTATATAATGCGACTAAAAAAAAATATCGAATTAATAATATATCTCGTAATATCGTCACATCGAACTTTATCACGTCGTAAAATAATAAATTGTAACACAACAGTCACGAAAAGTTGTTGTTCACAGCACAATCGCATAAAACACGCGTAAACATTTTTACATTTATCTAAATTTTCTATGGCATTGAACGATGATTATATATACAAAAAGCGGAAGTATAGACGTGTCAATATACTGAATATCAAGAATTCGATAAACATGCATCAAATAATTAAAACGTTCCTCGTGCTGTTCTCTGTCATTCTGATGTTTTGTTGTTTTATAACACTCGTTAAAGCGGTGAGCAGAATATATTCCTTTTACAATTTATTTTAATATTTTTCATCTCGTATAAAATTTATATAAATTACTTGAATTCGATTCCTTTAAGGATCCATCCAAGTGTGGCATCTTTTATAAAAGACGATGCAGGTTTCCGGAAGTAGCAGCCATGTGTCCCGTAAGATCATAATGATATCGTCAATTGAATTTATCAATTTCTGTACATTTATTATTCAACATTGTTATCTTTTAATCTTTAATAGCTTATTTTTTTCTTTTTTTGATAGCATGTCTGTAATGGTTAACGAATTTTTAAATCGAAGGAGCGAAGATTTAGAAATTCGAGAAGATTTTGATTTAAACGATATCAATCATTCCCATGTAATTGAAATTAAAAATAAAAATCCTGAATAGGCAAATTAACATTTGCCTATGCTCTTCAAATCAAACGATGATCATGTATAACAAACGTCGAATATATTATCAATATATCCGGATACCGAAAACGCCAAGAGCTAACCAGAGAGAAACACGAAGGAATATTTGTTCTCGTATATATAGTTCTCTTATTGTCATGTCATAATATTATGTAATATTTGTACCAAAGAAGGTAAAATATTTCTTTTCATTTCTTTATAGAATAATATCGTAACAATATTGTTTGATCTTTTTCAAAGATTTACCGAAATGTTTTTTCCTATCTAAATACTGTAAAACTTTTGATATATCGTTGTTATAATTGGATAAAATATCGTTCCAAATAAAATATCTATGAATTTAATCGTATTAATTATCAGTGTTACTTTTGAATATTATGATAAATATCACGGAATATTAAATCTTAAATATCAAGAGGCTGCAAATAAATCAGACTAAAACGTTTCAACATGCACTTCTTCTTTCTTAAATATCTTCTCCCCAAACAACATTTCGTTTCCCTTGTCTTCCCATCGCCCCCGCCAGCTTTCACTGTTTCAAACGGGAAGCTATAAAGGCGACTTTCCACCATTCCACTAAAGAAAATCACAACACGGAATGAAGAAGATTATAAGTTGCATCGGTGCCCGTTCTAACATCTGCCCTTAGTTCCCGGCGTATTACTTCTGTTTTCTTGAAAATGGGAGGCGGATGTAGAAACGCGAGAGACGCGGAAAGAGGAGAGAGAGAGAGAGAGTGAGAGAGAGGACTTGGAAAGATTTTCATGAATATTCTTTAGGTTACATTAATGCGCTTTATAAATATGTATTAAACCCACGGATTTTACTATCTCCAACAAATTAAGCTTTCCAGCTGCCTTAACCCTTCTTCCTGTTCCTCCTAGCCACGGGCGTTACCCGTGGAAAGATGCAATTGGAATAGTAATTTCAACCGCGATCTGCATCACCACCATCCCACCACCTCGCGCTATCTTCGCCGGGGACATTTAATATTCTGTACGATAAAGTTATATTTTCCATTATGAGGGAGCCGAGGTATTAAGGTATCGCGGCGAGTTTGGCTTGACTGAGAGAAATACGTCAGAGTGGAGGAAATTATGTTTAAATGCGTGTAAGTAGAAATACCTTCGCATTTTGGAATTTAAAAATTAACAAAATTAACGATTAACTTTTTTTTTTCCATCTATCCAGACGAAAGCAAAGCTTTTTAATAAAAATTGGAGCGAATATCGTCAAAATTCGTTACGCTAGACCGATTAACATTTTGTAATTCGGTGAGTTTTAATCCGTTGATATTTTTATACTAAAGGTATAATATGATTATACGGTGATGTTAAACAAGCGACAAGTGATTTTTTAGTAGGATTTATCGTTTTTGAAATTATTTACCGAATATTATGAACATAATATATGAAAATATTCACGAAGGTATTCATGAAAAACGTGATGCGAGCATATGATGTAGATCGTTTATATTTCCGTATTGCACAAGCTTCTGTAGAAAAATATGAAAAAAGAATGAAAGTGGTAACGATGCAAATTCGTGTTACATTGCACCGATGAAATATTAGAAAGTTTTTCTCTGATCTTTCTACCATTCGTGATGATTTAAAGAGAAGATATTTGCGAATAAAAAATCGTAATTAAATTCTTTTTTCTCGGTTTTTTTAAAAAATAATCCGAAAAGTACTTCATAAGTACTTTCAATTAATTAATAATATATGACAAATAAATAAACGTACTAAAACGTTAAAAGAAACATAAAATATATCGTTAGGATATTAAAACATTATTAGATTATTATTTCGATAGAATAAATAAATTTTAAACTTTTAAAATATTCAACACACAAATTGAGAACAATATAGAAAGGACAGTAAATGAATTTTTGATTTTTTTTTTACTAATAATTGAAAGTGTATTGTACGTCCAATAATGATCAATGATGAAAAAGATCTCGATAAATAAAATAACCTTTAAAAAACCGAATAATTATCACAATTAATAAAGAACAGAATTCGAGTGTTTTTCATTTTATTTAAATCTCATATATTCTTTCATTTCCTTTTTTCGTTGTAATATTATATTAATATTTATTAAAATTGCCGGACTTATATACCGTATAAATATGCGAATAAATATCGTGAAACATTCTGTATTTCTCTTTGGTAATGTAAAGCGTGTAATGAAGGTTGAAGGTTTTACAACTGTGAAACGATTTGATACGATGTATAAATTCGTAAGGAAAAATTAGCTGTTATTTTTTTTTACGATAAATTTGGGTGTTATTTTTATAACATTAATGTAATAAAATGAAAAGATAGATTTTGATTAATATATATGCCTTATTTTTTCGCCATTAATATAAATTTTAAACGACTATATTGATTTATATCCCTATATTAATTTATATTTATTATACAATTGCAAAACACGTATATATTTATATTTATCGCACGTGTGTCATTCTCACTTAAATTATAACTTAATAAAGTTTAATTTAGTCATGTGTTTACCTGGAAGGAAATATGCATCGTTATAACTGCATTATATATTTCTTTAATTGCATAAGCACATCAATTTATAGCATTAAATATTGAAATGATATTGAATTAGATAATTTGATACCTCAAAGCAATAACTATCATATCGGTGTACATTGATTCTAAAGACAATTTTGTTTATTCATCTGAATTTAATATTTATACGTTTACTTGTGCATAATACAATCACCAGTTTGCGGATATAATCAATAGATTAGATAGATATTGTTGCATTGCAACAACAGACTATTGTATTTACGCGAAATCACGTAATGAAATTTTGGTTGCTTTAATATAAAAAGCGAGAAGAAATTGAAAATTTTGTAAACTCACTTTTAAACTCGCTTAAAAGTTAGCGAGATATAAGGAATGAAAATTTTTGGAATAGATCAACGAGAGGAAGTTACTTCTTTGCCACTTGACGGAGGATGGAGATAATAAACGATTAAAAATGATCCTTTTCCGATGCTTTTATCTTCTCTATATAAAAACAATTTTATACCCACACCTTAGTTCCATAGTGGAAAAAATATTGACGCGGCGACTTGTCCACGTATCGATGGTTAACGTTTGCGGGAGGGCGCAATACGAACACCGAAGTTGAAAGAAAAAAGGAAGGGTCTCTAAAGTTTCACCTCTAAAACCAATTAAGCCAATATAAAGTTGGCGAGCAGGCGCCGTTGAGATGGAAGCGAGCGTCTCGGTTCGAAGCAACCGACAAGCGAAGAGGTGTGGGTTCGATACCGCGGGGACAACTTTATAGAAGCTCAAGTGGCATAATCGAGTAAAATAGCCGGCGCCTAAGAGCAAATTAACAACTTTTTATGCATTTAATTCCCTGTTGTCCTTCCGTTTTCCTCCACTGTTCCTCGAGCCTCGTGAATTTAATCGTAGCTCGTTACACGAGCGCGAACAACCACGTTCGACGAACAATGTTGTTGTGCTCGCGTAACGCGATTATCCGTCGACAAACCGATATTGGTTTACATGATGCGCCCTTTCTGCCTTTTCTTTTCTTCGCAGATATTGTTTCTAATTGCTTTCTCTCTTTCCTTTTTTTTTCGTGATTGGTTAATTAGTTTTCGAAAAGAAAGAAGATTTCACCGATTGAACTTATTCGATACATTCGATTTAAAAAATAAAATTCTTTAATAACATCAAATCAAACTTGGATTTTAATGAAGATTAAGTAGAAACGAAATGAGCATGTATCACGAGACGATCGCGATAAATCTTCGTTATAAACTTTTAGCCAAGTTCATCTCGCTAATGAAGGGTCATTATCTAGTGGATTCATCCGATGAAATTAAATTTTCATAATTGAAGGTGTATTAAGAGGCGTAAAAATGAATTAAAAAAAAATAAAAATAAAAATAAAAAAACGTATCCCATTAGATAAACAAATAAAATGATTAACAAATATATGATTTTATGCGAATAACGAATCGTGATTTTGGGATATATGAAAAGTAATAGATAACCGAATGAGTTTTCGAATTTTTTTCCAGCTTAAAAATATTAGATTTTCTGTTATATCCGTTTTATTGTACGCTGTATGAATATCCTCTTAATAAAGCTCAATTTTATGAATCGATATATTTATTCCTTTTTTTCAATTTATACTCGAGTTAAAATCGAATTGTGCACTATTTTCGCGTTT
>NW_006263892.1:15865-17994 GCF_000469605.1 Apis dorsata | reverse complement strand
AAAAAAAAAAAAAAAAAAGAAATTAATGCAACACTCTATTTTCGAGCTCGGAATAATGCGTGTTACGAACGATTTCATTCGTATCTTTAGTAATTATAAAACTCATTATCTGGAAATAATTAATACAGAAAACGTAATTGTGAAAAACACTGACTGAGATATAATTGCAGCGCGATTAAATTACACGTATTACCGTTAACGAAAGATCTTGATGAATGTTTTACCAACGTATGCATCAGCCTATTTCAACACCATTCGATCCTTCCTGATTCAATTGAAATATCCATTACCAAAAACGAGCGTGTAACACGTCGTTTCATGAATAATACGCCTCTATAAATGAAGCTATAAATGGGCACGGTGCTATTTTAAATTACAGAGAACATTAAATAATTTCTTGCCGGTGCGAAACTCGCGTTTAACGAACTGAAAAAAAATCGTTCACCTTTTATTTCGCTGCAATTACGATATTTCGAATTTTTCAACGTCAAAATGTACTTTCTTGAAAATTTTCACTTCGCCCAAATTACAACGAATATTGAATGTAATTGAAAATTTCACTCGCTCTATTAACGAACCAAATCAATTATCAATAAAACGCGTTGTAAAATTAAATATTAGATTAGATCGAGAAAAATTGTTTCATCGATATCGATTAGCAGTCACTCGATAATCCCAATAAATTTAATATCTGATGCAAACTCTATCTTTTCGATCAAAATCAAACGAGCTCCAAGTGTAACAACGGCAAAGATTTTCATTATTTCAAAGCACCACCGTTTGTTATTAACGCGTTATTCATTGTAATCATCGTTCTACATATCATAATCAATTATCGAAGATTCCATTTATCAAAATTTATCAAACCTTAACGCTTCGTATTTCTATCTCACATTCTTATCGTTTCTTCTAATAGAACGATATTAATAAGAACAAATTGCAACAATTTATAAAAGAAATAATTTACGTTTATAAAATAGTAATAAGAACACTCACCTCGAATCTGCAAGGACGATTAAACTCGCGACGAGATCGATGTAGAGGACCGGATCAATCCCAGGAAAGTCTTATTAGGGCGGGCAAGTACGCGGGTGAAATTTGCGGCCTGTGCTGGCACGGGATGCGACCAAATCTAATTTATACAAGCCTGTATAGAAGCGGTTGGGCACTCTCAATCTTTGGGTACGGTTTGCTGGATTACAAATCGTTCCGGTTGGCGATGCAGGCAGCCGGTGGCCTCCGCCAGACACGGCCAGCGTTAAGGTTTACGCTTGGCCCAGAAACGCAACGAGCAACCGGAAGGAAGGCGGTCTGCGAGTAGCAAAATGGCGTCAGATGGATGCCCCCATTAATTAGCAGCTACCTTACCGTTCCTCCTCTATCATTCATTCGAGTCACTCTTGTTTCCTGCGACTTATCTTTCCTTCGAGCGTCGAATCGCGTCTCATTTCGCCGGAATTTATATACGCCGCCTCGAACGAAGAAGCTGTAAAAACATCGCTTCTTGAAATGCGAAGAGAAATATCGTCGTGGCCCGAGATTTTAAGTTGCTCGCCGTTCCTAATAGATGTCCAAATAATTAATCGTTTCGCTTCGAATACGGTTGGAACGCGAGCAAAGCTGTGAACAAAGGAAGAATATAATGGTTAATCGAATAGTTCACGATTTTTGTTCAATTTCAGTTTATAAGTTATATAAATATACATAATTGAAATTGAAAACATTCGTAGAAAATTTTAATTTATCGAGGAGGAAATGTTTCTCTTTTCTTCTGGAAGAAGATGAAATTCGTCGAATCGATTTAATATTTAATTTACGTTAATATTGCGTTAAAATGGATCGATTTAGTAATTGTATCGTTAAGATAAAGCAATTGTTTGATGTCGTTTCATACGCATGCATATTACTGCATATGTGTGGTTAAACGTGGGACGAGGCAAATGGAAGATTCTCGGTCTCTGAATGCGCGTTTGCATAATGTTACGAACATCAATACGGCTAATATCGCAATTTTCTTGTCTCGTTGAATATTCTATTTAACAGCGCGCTTCCCAGGAGATTCTATTCTATTCTCCAATAGCCTCTTGTTCTGCATCAATTTCGCACGTCAATCTTGTACGCGATTTACA
>NW_006263892.1:12559-15621 GCF_000469605.1 Apis dorsata | reverse complement strand
TTTTTTTTTTTTTTTGCTTAAATTTTCTTTCTTATAAAAGAAATTCCTTTCTTTATAAAATAAAAATTTAATTTCTAATATAAAATCAAATCGAGACGTGAATATGCCTTAAATATATTTAATATTTGTGCACGGAATAACTCGAGGCATTTTTACGTAGATTACAATCAATGCGTATCTATTTCTTTTGATCGCCAAAACGTTCGCTTTATAACTTTTATGATCGTACGAAATTGTGCTCGCGGCTTTAATGAGATTATTTTGCAATAAATTTCCATAACACTCGCGGCAACGGCCCGTTAGCCACATGTTAGACAGCATTATTACGTAAACCTTGGGGCTGGTTTCTAACTATCCTATGTTTATTTAATAAGCCATTGTCCTTCTGCTCTGTCTTGTCAAGAATCGAAGATCGTTATTACCCTTTGTATCAAGACTTTTACTTTCCCCTAAAAAAAGTTATACCATATACTCGTCTGCCTCGTTCCTCCCGTATTTCTTCTTTTGCTGCCTCTCGTAGACTTCATTGAGCAAATTAAAAAATTTAATGAGACAATCTTCACCGTCCTTCTACCTCCTCGTCATCGTCTGTACTCGTCCGCTGTTCCGCACGACTCTTTGAAATTAATTAATTATACGTAATTCAATCTCTCGGTGTTCCACTGTCGAGTTCATCCGAATTCGAGATCTAATTACCTGGGAAACGATCGATATCGATCGATTATTCATCGTACAATTTTCGACACCACGATCCACTGCCTATTCGGTTGGGAGAGAAAACAAAGGAGAGTAAAAGGCAATGATAAACGGGGACGCGACGAGTCACGAACGAGCCACGATTGGACGATAATTTCTCGGTCGTCAGCGAATCGGTAATTAAAAGCAAATCACGGTCGCGAAGTCGAATATTTACGTAGAATGAATATTTCATTTTCCGTTTCCAGCACCGATTTCGAGAAACATTTTCAAACTTCTACCAATTCCATCCCTATGGAATTGTTCGCACCACTGTTTAATTACCATAACTCGTGTCGATGAAATTTTATATCCGGTCCGCGTACACTCGCCACATACAGGGTGTGTAAAAATCTGTCAAAAAAAAAAAAAAAAGGAAAAAAAAACCGAGGCTACGTTTTTGAGAAAATTGAATTTAAATATTATATCAAAAATGTATATAAATTTTGTTAACGAGTATACGAAATAATCAATTCCATTAATCTTAAAAATCATTCAAAAATAAATAATCAAATGTACTGTTGAACATAATAATAGTTGCACATCGATTTAAAACACGAGAGCTAGATGAATGGAATTTAAATTTTAATTCATCACAACTGTCTTATTATAAAGAAGCAAATTATATATTTTAACGAACTATACTTTAACATCAAATTCGAGTGTTTTCTCGTATTAATTTTAAAATTCGATGTACATACATTGAATTCAAGTCAATTCTGATTAAAATTATTTTCAGATAAAGTATCAAAAATAGTTCGTTTCAAAAATTCGATCACTTCGTCTACAATATTCTGAAACGAAAATACGAATAAATTATCATTGTGTTATTCCGCATCCACCACTTGGCGAGCGTATATTTTCAAAAATAAATCATCATCCATCCCGAAAACACCTCGTACATACCACCTACGCTTCCCCAACGCCCCACGGTGTATACATACCATCCACGCGTGTATACGTTTCCCCTAGCGATACATTTTTTTCGCCCGGTCACGTATCGAATTATATTTTTATTCTTTTCAGGTCTCTGCTTGGCCAACGCGTCACGTTCGACCCCTCTGATCCCATACCCACCCTTTTGTCCGTATGTGTACACGCTCGCGTTTCCTTCGTACACACATAGCAATAATTCTTCGACGGATCATCCTGCCGGACTATTAATTCGTGCCAGATTCGCTTTGATCTATTACGATGCACCATCACAGGCGCATTGTCGTGGTGGGTTGCACGCGCCACTACCGTCGAAGATATCGGAATTCCTGCGGTCGCTCGCTCCGATAAAATTAATACCGCCATCAAACGTAATGTAATTAAAATGTAAATTCAAGCGTGAATCATGATCCCCTTGGCCTTCTCTCTCTCTCTCTCTCTCTCTTTCTCTTTTCGATCCATCGCGGATCGAGCCGCGATAGGTTATTGTTACGCGTTAACCACGGATCTATTTTCCGCACTCGATTGAATCGTTATCGTCCGATACATCCCTTTCGACGAAAGTAACGCGTGAAAGGGTTCGATGTTCAACGAGTCGTGAATTAATCAAAGTTACGATTTTGTCGCGCAGTTTCGACACGAGTGATCGAAAAGAATCGGGAAGAAATCGATCGATTTCAACCCTTTTCTACCGATTCTTGAATATCGGACATCGTTGAAAATTTTTATTTATGCAAATCTTGTAATAAATGTCGTAGATTTTATTCTCAAAAGTTTGTTGGAAATTAAAATATCGAAATAACATTTCTTGTATAATTTGGGACTCTTCTTAGTTTAAAAATTTGCTTTAAAGAATTATTGAGTAATGATTTAAGCCTTGGAATATAACTTTCCTTTTCTTCCTTATGTTTATATTTTACTAATTTATTATTGGCTATTGATTTCTTTCTACATTAGAATTAAATTACAGGTATATATATTTGATAATTTTTCAACATAGACTTTCTCGAGAACAAAGCTTTATTAGATAAAATTTCATTGGTTATTTTCAATTTATTTTTTTCTGAACATCTCTGTACTGTATTCCACGAGATACGTATTTCACGTCGTGATTTAATTAATCAATTCTACCGACAATTCACCAAAATGAGAAACTTCATCGACAGGCATTTTTCTTGCCAAATCTAATATAGGAAATGAAACCGCGAACCAGTGTTGGTATAATCGTAACGAGAGGGGAAAAAATTCAAGCAACGTTCGCGTGTAGCCACGATGTTTTTTGCGTTTCGAGGGGGACGATTCGCTAATAATTGGCGCGTGTGCGTTGGAAATATGGCGATGGCCAACGTGTCGTCATTTGTGCGGGCATTGTTTTGATTCCAGTTCGTTCATCG
>NW_006263892.1:8854-12346 GCF_000469605.1 Apis dorsata | reverse complement strand
GGAAAAAAAAAAAAAAAAAAAAGAAAAAAAGAAAAAAAACATGCACGACGTTACGTGTGGTTTAATGTTATGTTTTCTGGGAAATTTATGAAGCGAGACAATTTATTCATACATTTTGTACGCGGAACAATAATTGAAATTATTTTATTCCGTGTGGGAAACCGGTAAATTTAAATATGCTGATTCGGTTGCTTTTCCACGAAACCGCATCCAGGAAGTAGATAGGGATGCTTTCATAAGTTATATCTATACATACGTATACAACTATGAGGTAGACGCAAAATGGAACGAGGTTGGTCGCATTGTTAATACATTTTAAATCGTTATAAATCCATAATGGGACAGATATCCTCAGAATATTGAAATTTGATTAATCAAAGGCGATTTTTAACAACGTCTACGTATATTCTATTGGAATAACATTTACCCTCTGTACAATTTATCGATGAAAAGACACGAGTCTATTGTAGAACAATTTACAATGAAGATATATAGTATAATGAAAGTTGAATAGAAACTGATTCAATCACGAGAAGGGTATTGATTAAAATGGACAAATACACGTGCTCTTCGATTTCATTTTTCGATAAAATATAGCAAACGCTAGAAGATTGAATTAATATAAAGCTGGAGGATATATTTATAAATATTGTTTTTTCCTTCTACGTTTGCTTTTAATTTCAAACTGCTATATAATCACATAAAACGCACGTGACTGTTTTTTAGTTAAACCCGATGTTTGACCAATAAGAATAAAATAACATGATTGATGAACGACTATCGTATTACGATTCACTTGTTTGTCAAAAAGTTATACACACGTTCTTTTTTTTAATTTTTTAATTTTTTTTTTTTACACTATTCGTTCAATTTTCAAACATTTCTCTGGATAGCTTAGATAGTACCAGATTATCTGAATGAAAAACAGTAACGAGAAGTTCACGATGATACAGTGAAACTCGAAGAAAATTAAAACGTTCGGTCGATGAACTCAACGAAGTTTAGTCATTGTAAAGTTTTACGGGAAAATTTTCCAACACTTATACCGCAGAAATTCAATCCCCCCTCCCCCTTCAAATTATTATAGGTGTTAAAGTTCCTAGAACTAATTAATACTTTGCTGACCAGTATATTACATTGACCTAATTAATAGCCTGGACTTTGGTACACGTAAAATTATAATTAATAATATCCATTGATTCGCCGTTATCCCGTACATTGTGTCTTTAATAACGTTATCGCGTTATCGGCATGTAACGAATTGACTCGTTCCAGATACTTGCTAGAAAATTATCGATAACTGTTTTTAGATAGAACAACCGATTAAAACTATTATGTAAAATAATAAACCGTAAGCTTTTTTTTTTTTTAATATATCAAGCAATATGTTAAAAAGCTGCTTCTACATGCAGCAGGTCTATAAGCAGTTATTTCTCACCTACGTATATATATATATATACGTTGTCATACATATACGCTCGTTAATTGCAAGTAAATGCCAAGTATGAACGTAATAATTTTCTTAATAATTAAACTTCGATAATAGGTACGCTCTTATCTTCATCATCGGCGATCAGTTGAACGAAACGTTTCTCAGAATTAAGCGAGCGTAACAGGGAAACGATTATCAAAGAGGGATAGCATAAAACATTTATCTTGGCCAAGGTGTATCGGTAAACTCGTTAACTCAGCTAGTTTCTTTGAAGCTAGAAAGGGTGGCTGCCGGACAGGTGAGTGACAGTCGGTCCAGTTTATCGCGAATTGCCAGAGGCCGACCTTTCCCTTAGACCTTCGCGTGCAACGATAATTAAAGGTGGTGGCCGGGGCAAAAGCGGTGAAATCGAGCCCGGCCACGTGGCGGCCGGAAATACATGCTTAACAGCCGTATATAATGGATGCATCGCAGGCTCACGAGTGATTTCGTGTTACGGAGATTGATCGCTTTCGAAAGAGTCGTTAATGATTATCCCTTCCGCCACGATTACCATACATCTTCGATACAATGAGCTGGAAATCTTACTTGCCACTCATTACTTCCTTTCCATCTTCGTCGTTACAAAAAAAAAAAAGTAACGTTAATAAATTGTAGGATAAGAGGATCGATGGAGGATTGGCACGGGTCATTCGTAGTTAATAATCGCGTGATCGAGGGATCGTTGTTCGAGGGAGGTAATGCGATATAAAATTTTATCCGCGTGACGCGTTTCGAGTCAATTTCGAATTTACGAAATGAATCGTTCGGATAGAATTTATGCGTGTTATCTATTCACTCGGATGGCGACTCCGCGATGTTAATTTTGATCGTTAATCGCGTTCAGGATGTCGTTTAATGCGAAATGAAATTTCTCTATCAAGAAATAATTCATAAACGTTTATGGATATATCGTGTTTACGCGTTAATCTCTTTCAATTTGATTTAATTTCATGGCTATGATTCGTACACACTAGATCGATGTTCCTTTCTTGAGCACGCTTTCATTTCGAAGTTGATTTAATTTTCAAAATTAATTTTCCTCGTCACGTAAAAATTATCGTATGAATTTTACTTGCTACGTACATTTTTTTCTAGCAGTAAATAAAAGTTCCATCGATTTAAAATCTCCTCGTTTATTGGTATATAGATTAAACTCTTTTATGCTCTTAAAATAACGATCGATCGACCGGCAACAAATACATGTTCGAATTAATCTTTCCACGTTTAATTCATTTCGATGGTTGATGATCCATATGCCTGATCGCGAGCAGTTCGACAATGAAGTAATTACAGTTAAGCGATCATCCCTATTGTCAAGTATCAGGAAACATTTTGAATGACTCTGTTGTTACAACAGAGATAATGCCTAGTTCCATGCAGAGTAGCGGCAACTTTGCTCATTGTTCGTGTCATCGATCGGTCTGGTATCGGACGTTTAACGAATACATATGTATCGAAGCTACCGATGTTTCCATTACATCACGAGATAGACAGAGGGAGGGTGCACGAGAGAGAAAAGGGATTATCGTGGCTTCGATGAATCCTATCCGTTGCACGCGAGTTCGCGTAAACTTCAGGAAAACCGAGTCCGCACTCCGCTAAGCGGATCTGCGTTTACAGATCATTTTTTCAGCACGAGTAACTCGCCGATCCGCGCCGACTCCTAACAACGCGGTTGATAACATTTTTTAACTACTATGCGGTTTGCATACCAGCCGTTTTATCCGTGTCAAGAAGTTTCCTCTGGAAAACTGAAAAATGTCCACCGTCCAAATATTATCCGAGACAGGATTATTCAGAAAAGTTTTACTTGTTCATTTTCTGTTTTGATGCGTTTTGAACTAATTATTCTTTCTCTTTTGTACAAGCTTTTCGCTGTAATATTGATTTTCTTTTTTTTCTTCTTTTCTTTGAAAATATTCGACATTGTTTTTATTGTAATTACGTCAAACAGTGGAATATCAATACGATATATAATTCAATTATTCATCAAATTTTATCGATGATTAAATGTGAAA
>NW_006263892.1:1643-8669 GCF_000469605.1 Apis dorsata | reverse complement strand
ATATATATATATATACTGAATCATTCGTATTATATTTTCAACTGCAGAAATATAATTTAACATAGTTACATTTACTATCTTGTAACGTATAAACTCATAGATCGTTCAATATTTACCCAACCTACTATGCAATACCATTATGGAATATCAAAATACAAGCGCAAAAGGCAGAACAGGGTGAAGGGGTTACAACATTCCCACGAAATTCTTACTAACTTACGTTTTATTAAGAACGGAATCAACTTGAGTGGGACCCGGGGGAAAAGCGCGAACGGTGGTTTATTAATTAACAACAATAACAATACCGATACACTTGGGTACGTGGGTGTACTCTAATTTTGACATGGTTTGACACACAACGCGGCATACCAACTGTGTTATAATACTATACAACTACTTGCACAAACACTTAGGGTGATCCCAGAGTGTACCGTTTGTTTAGTTACATTCCCGTGCACGTTACTCGCGAGAGGGAAAGAGAATATAGTTGCTTATGCCCGCATGTTCCGCGCTCTGAAAATACATACGCTCGATTATACTGAGCGTTAAACGTGACAAGCTACGGGCACGGTAATTGCGTCACACCATTACATTTAATTAAAAGTTTCGCCCGTAATACTCTCGAAGAAATCCGATTGTTCGAAGCTTGCTTAATATAACGAGCAGGAGGAGAGGATCTGAGATCGACGAAGAAGCTCGTTCCCTCTCCATGCGTTACAATTAAGCTCGCGTAAGCGTTGACGGTCTTCTCTCGACGAGGAAATTGTACCGAATGGAAAAATCGTCGGAAAAAAATCTGGTTTTCAACATTCATCCAGTCTAACACGATCCCAGACTGACTTTTCTCTTGGTTGAAGGAGCTCGTTAAATCGAACTGGGTCGTGAAAACAGCTCTTTGAGGACAGGAATGAGGACGGGACGACACACTCGTGTCGTCGTTTTACATCTCTAGATAGATGCCCCCCAACTCTTTAATCCTAAGATTGATGTCGTTGCAATTTTGAAGTTTTCCACGTTTTTTAAAATCGAAATTCTATAGCATGGCTATCGCTTGCTTCGATCATTCGTGGACGGCTTAAGTTTTTAATCGCGAGTATTCTTTGAACAATTTTTTCGAAACGGATTCTTTGATGCTTTCGAGGCTATGTGTTTGCAAATGAAATTTCGTTTTTGATATTGTGTAAGAAATCGATTCGATCAATCGTATAAGGAAGCGATTACTTCGTAAGATTCATTAAAATTGGATAATTTAACTATTGTGATAATCATTTATGAAAATCATCGTGAAAAGATATCGCGATTTTAAATTTTTTGATGATATTTTACATACGTAAAATAATACATTACATAATAATTTTATGAATTATATGTCAAAAAATAATGTATAAAATATATAAAAAAAATGGATTAATATTCAATGAATGTTTTTGGTTGTAACGAAAAATTGTATTTTTCTTGGAACTTTATAATAATAAATAATAATAAATAAAAATCGCGAATTTATAAAAATGAAAAATTAATTTTATAGTGCGACGATGAATCAAAATGAAATATAAAAGAAAAATGGTACGTTTTGTCGAGGATCTTCTTTCATTTCATGAAGCATCGTAAGCGAGAAAATCCTACGTTAATAGTGGCAACTATAGCTCCGCGTTTTTCTAATTAGCGTGATAACGTTTACGAAGCAACAAAATCTCATTTTCTTGCATCCTCTTTCGCAGGGCTAATTAAAATTTCTATTTGTACACGCGCTCTGCTTTTGCTTGATGTGTCGCGTTGTATGACGTTAATAGTCTGACTCCGCGATATCCTCGTTTTGAAGAGAAAAAAATTGTAAAATTGTATGAAATATAGATATACACGTTGAAATTTATTAATGAGATTCATTAACAAATAAAATGATATAGAGCAATTAAACGCGCATTCAGAAAATGTCACTTGCTCTTTCTGGTCGTGTAATATTAATCCGTAATATTTATGAGTTTAAATATTGAATGACATAAATAAATTATACGTTAAATTCAATTCCACACGCAATTGAGATGTACTATTTATAAAGCATTCTCTATTGTTTCTAAAATTTTCATGTTTATTGTGTAATAATTTGTAATACAAATACACACAAATTATAAAAATAGAATCTATAAATTGTATCTTAAAACAAAAATGTATTGTATAAGGTACATTTATTAAGTTAAATTTATTCCTTTGTGTCTTAAGATATAGATTATTAAAAAAAAAAACAGAAGTTTTGTTATTTTTTTATGTTGTAAAAGTTTTGAAATTGAAAAATTATATTTAATTTAATTCTTAAGGTTGAAAAAATTTAATGTTGTATAAAAAAGAGAAAAATAAATATGTAATATGAATATTATATTTGTAATTCATGTATATCTTCTACATTGCATAGAGAGAATTTTTAATAATCTACCAGCAGTTAGTCTTGCATATGGAATGAATTATTCATTTAATAGATATTATCATAAAGAAATTAAATGGTTTTCTGACCTATTTGATTCTTTTTTTCATTAATAAAATTACATTACCAAATTTAGTAAATTTTTAATCACTTACAAAAATTTCATTATGAATAATCTTCTAAATACTTTTTATTACAAGAATTTATAACCTATAACTTTCAATTTTCTATTTTGTAAAAAATTTATATAATATTTATTTATAAACAACTTATATTAATATCAAATATAGTAATTTATTGCTATGATTATATGCAAACATTATATTCATTATATTTTTCTTTATAATTTAGATATTTTTCATTACTTTATATAAATTTATATATTTCTTTCCATTTTATATAAATTTTTATATTTCTTTATTTACTAATATTCTAATAATTAATAATAATAATTAATAATAATAGTAATTAATAGTAATAATTTTTATAAATTTAATTTGAAAAATATTAAAGAATCATTATACGTACAATTATTCAACAATTATTATATATTATTATATATTATTATATGCACAATATAATTTATAATATAATTATAATTGAATAATTAATGCATAATATTATGATTATTTTTATTTTTACATTTTA
Source organism: Apis dorsata (assembly GCF_000469605.1). Lineage (NCBI taxonomy): Eukaryota > Metazoa > Arthropoda > Insecta > Hymenoptera > Apidae > Apis > Apis dorsata. The sequence goes on along the minus strand of NW_006263892.1, from coordinate 5,602 downwards.
ATCTAATATTTTGTTAAAACTTTAATAACTTTTATTTTTAATTATTAATTCAACTATTAATTTATTTGTGTTGCTTTATACAATTAAAAAGAAAAATTTATATTTATTATGAAAGAAATATATAATTAATTCTAATAAATAATAAAAATTAATAAAAAATTAAATGTAACCTATATTATATAACTATAGAAATTATATATAACTTATATAAATGAAAATATAATTTTTATATAATATAATTTTTATAATTTATAATTAAAAATTTCAAAAATATTAATATATTTAATATTATATTAATATATTAATATATATGTATATATATATACATATATATTAATATTAATATAAATATTTATATATTTTATATAATAAATTTTTATATAATTAAAAATTTCAAAAATTTTTATAATATATAAAATCGTAAAGAATTACCTGAATAATAATTCTGAATAAAATTTATATAATAATAGAATCTTATATGGAACATGTGGTACTTCGTCGGTCGAAGAGACTTTTGATTTGTATATAAATTTCGTCCTCGTACGAAAGGAAGGTCCTCGTACGGTGGAAGGGGAAATGTTTCGCTCAGCCAATTACAAATCGGCTTACTTAACCTGTGGCGCGTGGCGTCATTGTAGTGTCGAAAATTGTGGTGGAAAGACGTGTTCGCCGTGACTCCGATCCAGATTTCTTACTGCGCAGTATGTATTTTTATCATTATTTTTTACTATTATTATATTATTTGGTTAATATTCTATTTGTTTAATTATTATGTGTTGATTTTGTTACTTATTAATTACTTTAATTAACTTAATAAGTTAAAATTAAATAGTTTTATATACTTCTTTTTTTTACCGCCTACGTCATTGTAATTGTTACTAATTATTTGTTTCATTAACTTTTAAAATCGAATTTCGAGTTCGAATATTATTTAATTTTGATACAATTTATTCGAATTTCGATTATTTATTTTAATTTCTTGATTTTCTTTTGTGCAGATCATTAACTGATCGAAGAAGGTGATTGAACGAACAAAAAACGAACAAAAGACGCCATGACACCGACGCCAACCGTTAACAATTTATACATCGAAACGCAGTAATATTTGATTTATTACAACACGGCAGACGTATGTAAATTTATATTTTCTTTTTATTGGATCATTGGTGAAAAAAATTTGATATACAATACGTAATAAATAATTCATACGTAATTAAATAATAATTTTCACAATCGAGAATATTACGATGAAAGTGGAAAAAATCGAATTACCTTCTTATTTCGAGTTTATTAAATTATTTCTTCGTGTTATTTCATATTTTCGAATATATTAAATAAATTATTTCATTATTCGACAATAAAATCATTAGATATCGTAACATTTCGATCGCAAATTTTATTTCGTAACATCGTATTTTATTTCGAAATCTACGTCGCAACTTTATTATTGGGGCGGGGGGGGGGGGGAAAAGGGAGTGCAGGAACAGACAGGTTCAGACACGTTTCGACGCGAAGATAAACATGGCGTCTGTATTGTATTGTCATACTTGCCTGAGGCATGTTTGACTAAGGAATTTCGATTCATCGTGATATTCTCGAACTATTTATAAAAAAACTATATATTTTATTCTTAAAAATTGTATTTTATTCTCTGATTACAAACATTCATAATATTTTTTCATTTGTATTGATATTATCGTATTTATCGACATGAAGAAATTTTTTATCGCAAATAATTTTAGAAAGGTAGCAGTATTTTTCAGTACAAGTGCTCAATAGAAAAAGAAAAAATATTTTTTCTTTTTTTTTCTACCCCTTCTTAATAATAGTTTTTTTTTCAGAATATTTTTGTGATCGCGCGCAATGCGGTCAATAGAGTCAGTGTTTGTTACGTAATAGTATTTTTCATATTTTTTAGAGCACAAAAGCTCTGATTAAATTTAATTATTATATTTAAAATCGCGAAAATAGAGTCAGTGTTTGTTCGCCGATTGAAATTTAACGGACGTGTTAATAATCTTTTATTTTATTATTATTTTTTTTAATATTCGTTTTCGGTATATATTAGAGTCAGTGTCTCAAGAAAATAAGGCGATCATCCATCACGCGAAGAGGTAATTATCTTTGTATTTTTCTTTTAATTTATTTTTTTTTTCATTTTAATATAATTAAAATTTATTAGAATCTTAATTTTTATTTTTATTTATTTAAAATTGAATAGAATTCTACTTATTAGTTTATTATCTTAAAATTTTTATAAATAATCAATTTTATATTTTAAAAAAAAATTACATACGATATTTTCGTTTTTATTCTAGATCCTGATAATAGTGACAGTTCTTCTGGGTTTCAATCCCCAAAAATATTTGTGATCGCGTGCAATGCGGTCGATAGAGTCAGTGTTTGTTACGTAATAGTATTTTTAATATTTTTTAGAGCATAAAAGCTCTAATTAAATTTAATTATTATATTCATTCGCGAAAGTAGAATCAGTGTTTGCCGATCGAAATTTGAACGGCTGTGTGTGGTAGTCTTTTTTTTATTTATTTATTTTTTTTTTTAATATTCGTTTTCGGTGTACATTCGGTATACATAGAGTCAGTGCATCAAGAAAACAAGGCGATCATCCATCACGCGAAGAGGTAATTATCTTTATATATTTTTCATCAATTAAGATTTTCCATTTAATTTTTTTATTTTTATTTATTTATTAATTTCTTAAAATATCCATTATATATATCATATATATCATCATGTTTTAAATTATGATGTTCCATTTTTTTGTTACAGTTTCCATTTCCTTCTACTTGATGAGATGACTTCCTATGGCAATGCAGATTCTTCGCATGTATGGTGAGTCGCATGCATTTTGATTCCTCCGGTCACTCAATCATGTCGTAGGGTGAAAGATCCGAATCGACACGGGTGACTGGTTGTATACGTAGAATTTTGCACGAGCACAGTGACCGCGGATATATTTATTATATCCGTGAGTAATAACATTATTTTGTTCGTTTTTATTTATTAGTTTAGGCTAGGTTTTCTTGCATATCGCGATTACCATGAGTAATATTATATTGATCATTAATTATAAATTAATATTGTCCATATTAGTAATTAAAATATGCGAAAGCTATAATATTTGTAATTAAGTTGAGTATCTTTAGTTGACAATATATTCGCTAGAGTTATTTGTAGAATCACATTGATAAAAGCCAAACATTCATACAAATAACAAATTATTGAAATGACTTCAATTAGATATTCCGTAATGGACAAAGTAAATATCCATATAAAATTTACGCGAAATTATTGCAATTATTATATAAGGATAACACATATTATCAATGATATGTTCCATTTTATGATAATATTTTTATCGATTTTATTAATCAAATTTTCATTTTATAAATTTTAATATAATTTGAAATATAATAATATTAAAATTCAATTTATTTCGTTCAAAAAATGTATGAAATTTTATATGCAAGAAGACACTTCGCGACAGGTAGATTTTGAAATCAAAGCTACAAATTTTGAATATTTTTTCGAGTTTTAGAAAATATGCTTTGATAGAGGAATCACCTGAGGATATTTTTATTAATATTTAACTTCAATATTTATTATTAATTAAATTCATTGTATCTTAATTTTTTTAAATAAATATTCTTTTGCAATTTCTTTAATAAAATATTATAATATTAGAATTTCAATTTATTATATTTACAAAAAAAAAAAAAATAAAATATAACAGTAAAATTTGAGATAAGATAAAAATAAAAAATTAAATTTCAATCAAATTTCATTAGTCCGTTAGATACAAAATATTTATATTAATATATTTTTTTAGCTTAGGATTTTCAGGTTTAACCCTTTCCGTGTTCATTGCCAGGATCTCATTCACGTGCCCAAGTGTTACTTGAGTGAGAGAAAGGCGATGGGCATGATGACCATAGTTT
>NW_006263892.1:839-1409 GCF_000469605.1 Apis dorsata | reverse complement strand
CACTAATATATAATATTATATAATATTATTCTAATAATATTCTATCTTTAAAAGATACCATATATTTTAATATGAATTATATTTAATACGAATATTCATAATTAAAATTGAGATACATAATTTTATTATTTTCTACGCAATGGTCATTAGCCATCGTCAGTCGATTTCAGGAAAATGGTACGTAAAGTTAGAGTGTGAAAGTAGTATGCCAAGCTCGGGTGCCGGAGGCGTCCCGGGACGTTTCCCTAGTGTAGGCATTTTGCGCCCGAGTATTATGTGTGAGAATCGTCGACTGAATGTGTTGGCATGCCTGTTTTGCCAATTTTTAAATATAGGGCTAGGTAGGATAGGTAGTATACTTCTGGTAAGTGTGGATTAATTATAAGTAGGTAGGGCCGGGCAGGTTGTCGCAGTCTCCGATCGGGTAGGCGCGTTTTCGCGTGGCAACCTGTTTCAGGAAATATAATTTGAAAAATCGAGAGCAAAGCTGAGATGAATGGAAAATGCCATTCATCTCTGGTTTTTCTCATCGATTTTTCGAATTCCGCGGTCGCGATCGCGAATTAAATT
>NW_006263892.1:0-270 GCF_000469605.1 Apis dorsata | reverse complement strand
AACTATTTACGGGTTGAATTAGTGTTGCGATTGATCAATTACGGTTTGAATTAGTGTTGCGTTAAAATGATAATCGCGTTGCCATAGTGTTGCGAATTATAAGATATCGCGATTGTTTTTTATATTTAAATTCCAGAGTCATTAATTTTCAATTTATATTTTCTAGCATTGCATTTTATATTTATTGCTTTTCATTCATACAGTAATAGTAAATTTTTATTTGATTCATTTTAAAATTAGTGTTGCGATATTGTTCCATCGCGGTTGTTT
>NW_006263891.1:4985-8794 GCF_000469605.1 Apis dorsata | reverse complement strand
TTTTGTTCGTTTCTGCAAACCTTTTCCCGTTTCGTGGAGACGGATAAGGCGGTTCTAGAAAATTTTTTCGTTCGAAAAATGATCGGAAGGATTTTTTTTTTTCGTGAATCGTGAAAAGATAAGGGAATTTCGACGTGGATCGGTTTCTATTCGAGAATGCTTTAGGATATCGTGAATCAATTATGCATGAATGAGTATGAGGCCGCGTAAATAGCCATTTTGATTGTTTCTTACGACGTTTTTTGAATATAAATAAAGCTTAATAAGTGCGTTATTTATGTGTCAAATAAGACAGCGGCGAAGAAACGAAGAGACTTTGCTTTCAGTTGTTGGTTGATAGCCTTATAAAATGGTTACACGAGTACGAAGAAAAAGAAAGAAGATATTAGATACTTTCAATTTTAATGTTTTTTTCTTTCTATATTTATTAAATTAGTTTCGATATTTTGTTTGTAAGAATGATGAAAACTATAATACGTGTTTTTTAATTTCTAAGTACATTAATTTTTGTCGCAGTTTATTTTTACGATACATGATAAGTCTTTGATTTTCATCCTCTTTTCACCAATATTAAAATTAGACAATTTATCGATATCACGCGAGATTTCTTTGTATTATATTTCCAAAACCATCGTGGAAACTATCTGAAAAAAATTTCGAAAAAATCGACAAGTTCCTCCATTTTGATTAGATTGCAATATTGTAAAATTAGACAATTTATTTATTTATTCATTTATTTCTTACCTCTTTTAATCAGTATATTATAAAATTAAATAATTTATCGATATCACGCGAGATTTTTTTGTATTATATTTCGAAAACTATTGTGGAAATTATTTGAAAAAAATTTCGAAAAAGTCGACAAGTTCCTCCATTTTGATTAGATTCCAATATTGTAAAATTAAACAATTTATTTATTTATTCATTTATTTCTTACCTCTTTTAATCAGTATATTGTAAAATTAAATAATTTATCGATATCACGCGAGATTTTTTTGTATTATATTTCGAAAACCATTGTGGAAATTATTTGAAAAAAATTTCGAAAAAATCAACAAGTTCCTCCGTTTTGATTAGATTATAATATTATAAAATTAGACAATTTATTTATTTATTCATTCGTTTCCACTTCTTCAAAATATCGCCATTATTTTTACGATAAAAATATCACGACTCTTTTTGATTTTCATTCTCTTCTGATCAATATATTGTAAAATTAGATAATTTATCGATATCACGCGAGAATTCTTTGTACTCATACAGGTTAAACAGGTTATTCACTCGTTTCCATCCTTTCTAAATTATTTTTACACGATAAATTTTCAAAATTATCGTGGAAACTATCTGAAAAAATTTGGTTCAACGAATCATCTTCCTTTTGACGAACAAAATACGCAGTATCGTAAAATAAAACAATTTACCATACAAATATCGCGCGAGATTTCTTTGTACTCGTACGAAATTTGTATCACCGCGCATTTAAGCAGGTTATTCATTCGTTTCCATCCCCTCTAAGTGTCGCCATTATTTTTACGATACAAACATCATGATTCTTTTTGATTTTCATCCCCTTTCGACCAGATTACAATATTGTAAAATTAGACAATTATTTATTTATTTATTCATTCGTTTCCACCTCTTCTAAACGTCGCCATTATTTTTACGATACAAACATCACGTTTTGGATTTTCATCCCCTTTTGACCAGTGCTATATTGTAAAATTTATCGATATCACGCGAGATTTCTTTGTATTCATATAGGTTAAACAGGTTATTCATTCTTTCTACTCCTTTTAAATTATTTTTAATACGATACATTTCCAAAACCATTGTAGAAATTTTCTGAAAAAAAAAAATTTTTTTGGACGAATGGACTCCGTGACGAAGTGGATGTAAAATTAAACAATTTACCAATTATACAAATATTGCGCGAAATTTCTTATGTTATTCATTTGTTTCTACCTTTTTTAAATATCGCGATTATTTTTACGATATATTTCCAAAAATCGTGGAAATTATCTGAAAAAAAAATATTTCGTTCGACGAATCGACTCCCTTTTGACGAAATGAATGTAAAATTATACAATTTACCATACAAATATCGAAATTTTTTTATACTCAAACAAGTTATTCCACCCCTTTTGAATTATTTTTACGATACATTTCCAAAACCATCGTAGAAACTTTCTGAAAAAAAAATTTCGTTGGACGAATCGATGAGTCGATTCTCTTTTGACGAAGTGAATGTAAAATTAAACAATTTATCATACAAATATCGCGCGAAATTTTTTTATACTCATACAGATTATTCATTCATTTCCACCCCTTTTAAATTATTTTTACAATACATTTCCAAAACCATCGTGAAAACTATCTAAAAAAAAAATTTCGTTCGACGAGTAGACCTTTCCTTTTAACGAAGTGAATGTAAAATTATACAATTTACTATACAAATATTATCGCAAAATTTCTTTATATTCACACGAAATTTGTCGTATTTAAGCAGATTATCCACTTATTTTCCTTCTAAATTATTTTTACTATAGTTTCCACATTTCCAAAATCATCATGGAAACTATCTGAAAAAAAAAAAATTTCGTTCGACGAATAGATTCCCTTTTGACAAAATGAATGTAAAATTATACAATTTACCATATCGCGCAAAATTTCTTTATACTCATACAGGTCAAACAGGTTATTCATTTGTTTCTATCTCTTTTAAATATCGCGATTATTTTTATATATTTCCAAAAATCGTGGAAACTATCTGAAAAAAAAAAAATTTCGTTCGACGAATCGACTCCCTTTTGACGAAGTGAATATAAAATTATACAATTTACAAATATCGCGCGAAATTTTTTTATACTCATACAGATTATTCCACCCCTTCTAAATTTATTTTTACGATAGTTTTCATATTTCCATCATGAAACCATCATATAACCATCATGAAAACTATCTAAAAATAAAAAATAAAATAAAAATAAAAAAAGAATTTCGTCGACGAATTAATGAGTCGACTCCCTTTTAACGAAATGGATATAAAATTAAACAATTTACCATACAAATATCGCGCGAAATTTCTTAGGTTATTCATTCGTTTCTATCTCTTTTAAATATTGCAATTATTTTTACGATATATTTCCAAAAATCATGGAAATTATCTGAAAAAAAAAATTTTGTTCGACCTTTTGATGAAGCGAATGTAAAATTATACAATTTACCATAATATCGCGCAAAATTTTTTTATATAGGTTATTCATTCATTTCCACCCNCTAAATTATTTTTACGATAGTTTCCACATTTCCAAAAGTATCATGGAAACTAAAAACAAAAAATAAAATTTCGTTCGACGAATCGACGAGTCGACTGCCTTTTGACGAAGTGGATATAAAATTAAACAATTTACCATATAAATATCGCGCGAAATTTTTTTATACTCATACAGATTATTCCACCCCTTCTAAGTTTATTTTTACGATAGTTTCCACATTTCCAAAAGTATCATGGAAACTAAAAACAAAAAATAAAATTTCGTTCGACGAATCGACGAGTCGACTGCCTTTTGACGAAGTGGATATAAAATTAAACAATTTACCATATAAATATCGCGCGAAATTTCTTAGATTATTCATTTGTTTCTACTTCTTTTAAATATTGCAATTATTTTTACGATACATTTCCAAAAATCGTGGAAATTATCTGAAAAAAAAAATTTTGTTCGACCTTTTGACGAAGCGAATGTAAAATTATACAATTTACCATAATATCGCGCGAAATTTTTTTATATAAGTTATTCATTCCACCT
>NW_006263891.1:4273-4820 GCF_000469605.1 Apis dorsata | reverse complement strand
TTTTGACGAAGTGGATATAAAATTAAACAATTTACCATATAAATATCGCGCGAAATTTCTTAGTTTATTCATTCGTTTCTATCTCTTTTAAATATCGCGATTATTTTTACGTAAAATCGTAAAAACTATCTAAAAAAAAGAATTTCATTCGACGAATCGACGAATCAAGCAAACGAATCATCGCGAGATTTCTCGCTACGTTCTACAATCACGCGCGGAATTTTTACCGCCCCACCGCGGATCTAACACCCTGTTGTTCACGGTGAACGAGCCCCCGTGTAAAACGGAGAACAAATGTAGCGAGGTCTCAGCGAGGCCTATAATAGCTTACCTGATCAGACTCGTCTCACCCTTATCCTCGCCCCCTTAAAAAGCTTCTTTTCGACTTCTTTTCGCGCGGTGGTCTCCCGGTATGCGCGCGCTGCCGTCGTAAAGTAGAGTGTACCTGGAGAGTATCTTACGGGACTAAATTGAAACGAGGCGGGCGAAGAAAAAAAAGAAACGAGGGGACGATGATACTTAGAGAGAAAAGGGGGGAGAGGAGGGA
>NW_006263891.1:0-4122 GCF_000469605.1 Apis dorsata | reverse complement strand
GGAGAGGGGGGGGAGGAGGGGAGAGTGCGAACACCCACCGGTTAGCCAGGCGGTGTATACCCAGCTGGCACTCCCACGCGTTCTCCACCAGCTGACGTCTTCATCGTTCTGGTCCAGCCAAGGAACTCGCATTCCGCAGGAACTCGAAACTTTGCACCACCACTACTACTATTAGTACTACTACTACTACTACTACTAGCCGATTCGGTGCCATTATTCGAGAGAGAAAGATTTTCTTCGTGGATTTGGAAGTTGAGTCGAGAGGGGGTGGTTAACGATTAAGTCGAACGATGATATCGAGGAGAAGGAAAAAAATGGGGGAGGGAGGGAGGATTCTTGCTCGGAGAGGAAACAGCTTGGTTATCGGTTGACCAGAACCCCTACAAATCTGCACCTATCGGTCCGCTCGATCTCTCGAGACCACCGTTATTTGGCGGATTTCTCTCTGATGCCTTTTGCTCTTGTTTTCCATTCGTATATGTATAATGTATAAAGAAAAGTTGGAAAGGAAGGGGAAATATTGGAAGAAATGGTTAATTTATTAGTTAAATATCAATAAGAACTGGATCAATATATACTTATAGATCGAAATCGAGTTTAAAGAAAATGAAAAATCAGATGTTAATGGTAAATAGTAAAAAATAATTGTTCGTATATTTCTGGTATTTTTGTACGAAGTTTAGAAAGATATATTTTATCAAATTGTTATAATAAATGTGAAAGCACATACAATGTTTCTAAAAAAATTTCTACAATTGGAGATAAATATGTACGAGAAAAAATTAATTTCAACAAATGGAAATCTATTTTTTTATTTCTTGAAAGTGCTTATAGAAGATTCGAATCGATGTTTGAATCTATTTATTGTACACTTGATCCCACTATCGTTTCATGATCCCAGGCACAAACGGGTTAAACGGTGCGCACGAGACATAAAGGAAAGTTATGGGGCACACAGAATGAACAGAGGATGAGAGACGAGTGAGAAAAGAAACGAACAAGAAGGAGAGAAAAAGGAGCGATGACAAAGGGGTAGAGTAAAAGATGGTGAAAGAGAGACAGAGAGGAGCAAGGCCTCGTTTCTTTGAAGCAAGGGTTAGTTTAGGAGCCGTTCGAGAATCGGTAGTCTCTCCACCGATGTTTTATTTTATCCTCTCCGCTCCATAAGATCGCATTCTTTACGACCCATTAGACGAATTCATTACCAGCTCCAGCCAATAGGTGGGTGAGTCCATCTTCTTTTCTCTTTTTTTTTTTCCTTCTTCTTCCTCCTCACCTTACTCCTCTGACCGCATCTATCTCGTTTCATAATGTTTATTTTCTCCGTTGAACATTATTCTTTCGATTTGTCGCGAATCGTGAGAGAAAATTTTGAAAATTTAACGAAATGCAACGATAATAAATACTCGAAAGAATCAAAATTATAACCCAAAAATCGAAGAAAAAATATAATTCGTCGTTATTTTCTGTTCTAGTGTATTCTTCGTCGAACGTGACCGACCAATAAATAATTTGGATGAAAATTTTTATTATCATGATATCCAAATCGGATCATTATTCAATAATCAGGAATTAAATGGAATTGTATTTATTCTGTATTCGCAATGTAAACGTATCAGGTGAAAGAAAGATTTACTATTTATACGAATATTATGCGAATGAAATCAGAAAATACTATACAATTAATTATAATTTGTAAATCAACAAATGATAATGATAATAATAATTCACGCGTTAGACTTATCCTATGTAACTTGTTTTAACTTGATTCCTGAAATATTGAGATATTGAAAGAAAAAAATGATACTCACTTAAGTGAATAACAAAATTATCGTGGACTTGCTGGAATGAAAAATCTAAAATATGACGAAGGGTTAAGTGATTTCTACGTTAGTAACACAGCTCTTCGTTTATCCAGTTGTCCATGGGTTCTGTCCATTCTTCGAGGATATTATGCGAGACTCGGTATCTTTGATAACAGAGTGCATATACTTAAAGCATATACATTTGCACGGATATCGTACTCTGCTCGGCAAATGATCGACCAAATTTTCAAAATTATACGGGTATCTTGATTCACAAATATCACGATCGTGCAACAAGGAGAAGAAAACGATGACGAGGTTAGGTTATACGCACGTAAGTGTAAAGGAAGCGTAGACGAACCGTTTACTTTATAACATATATATTTATTTGAGCTTTAATTGCATTTTAAAATACAACCGAAATAATTAAATAATGACAAATCTGGTAAAATGGTTTCAAGAATCGCGTATACATGATGCATATCTTTGTGGTTGCGCATTTGTAAGTAGGTAGGTACTTTTCGAGCGTATTTTTCGCACGGTTGGCTATTTCTCGTTTCTCGTATCTCGTATCCGCGAGTGCGCACGCGCTGCGCGTTCGTTCACGCGCATGTGCCGTGTATCGCAATCGCGCGGATCTCTCGTATCCCCACGCCACACTCTCAGCAGTCGTATATAATTACAATAATAATATTAATATTATCGTTATATCGATAAATACTTTTAAAGTCCGCGATGGAAGAATTAGAGTTTACAAGAAATACGTATACAAGTGTGTTCCGCTCCAAAACCGCGCTTACTCGTCCTCGAACGCGCGCACAATCATCGCCTCACTTTTTCTTTCTCGCTCGCGAAGCCACCAGCTTCCTTCTCGCGTTCTCGCGCACGCGCGGGCGATCGTGCTTGTCCAAGCTTTCTGTCATCTCGCCGTCTTTCGTCCCCTTCCTTTCGAATTTTCGGGCCAAGCAGAAAAGCACGCACGTTAGCCGAGAGACGATGGGATTTCTGGCGCAGGGAGCCCCCCCTATCCAATATTTCTCTCTGCTGCGTTTTCCATTCGTTTTCTTCGTAATTGTATAGAGAATAATCGTAATCGTAATCAATATACACGGTATATCGCGATAATCCGAGCGATAGTAATGACAATATTTTACACTTAAAACGTCGCGTTGACTCGCACGGCGCAATAAATATTATTTGAACAAAGAAAATTTACAATGGTCTACTCGTGCGCTACGAGCGAAGGAAAACGATAACGTTCGAGGAGGCCGCGTCGCGTCGCGCACGTGTCTCGAGTATAATCGCGAGCCTCGCTATTGCACCGTATCTCGTTGCTTCTCGATGCTCCATTATGCCATTTCTCTCGCTATCCTCCCGCCGTACCCGTTCTCGTTCTCGGCTCGTTCCAAACCCTCGTAGCAGAGTTTCGACGAGGTTCGATCCCGAACGATCTCACCGGTTTCGCAGCTCTCTAAGTATCAACAAAGAGGTTCCTATACAAGGGCGGACCCTAGCCTAGCCTATGCGCTAATCAACTACGCTCTTACGTTCTAAAGGTATACATGCTGATCTGACCTTACGACAGCTGTGCGATAGGTAAGCCTTCCTGTTCTACACCTTAGAAAATTCATCTCCGCTCTCCTCGCTGCCTTTTCATCGCTCTTTCTTTCCACGCGCTCATCTCGTTCACGCTCTCTCTCTCTCTCTCTCTCTCTCGCACTCGTTCGAACGCATTTTCTCCCTCTCTCTCACTCTCTCTCTATCTCTCTCTCCCTCTCTCTCAACGCCAGTCGTAAATGTCCTTAAGTATTTATAAAATCACAAACTTGGCCGCTGGCCGAGCCCCTTGACTCAGCAGTGCCGCGAGATATGGTGGCATCACAATGAAAATCAACGCACGTTCGATATCCACCTCCTCCGCTTTCCGGTTTTCGCTGCGCGACTCGCTTATCGCCGAGATGGAAAGAGCGATCGGGGGAGGGGAGGGGGTTCGGGTGACGAGGAAGAGAGAGAGAGAGAGAGAGAGAGAGAGAGAGAGAGTGGGGAAGCGAGAAGAGGGGAGAGGCGGATAATGGAATCGCGAACGAAAGGATACCGGGATAAGTTTGATGGGGAGGAGGAGGAGGTGTCGGAAGGAGGTGAAAAGGTGACCAAAATCGCGTCGCTAATTACAGTCGTTACATTATAGATACACATTATGTACAAGTGGCACCGCTACTTACGGGGCTCGGACTATACGTACTTGCTGGACAACTGTTTGGCCAGCTCCGTATACTTGAGAAATTTGGAGTGCGGGCTCTCCTCGAGGGGAGAGGCC
>NW_006263890.1:2941-3615 GCF_000469605.1 Apis dorsata | reverse complement strand
ACAAAACAAATTGATCAGGTTAAAATATTCATTTTTCTCTTTTCGTTAGAAAATTAAAACGGATGGAATTTACCATTGTAATTTTTGTTATGCTTTATTGTTATTTTTCATTGAAAGAAAACGTCGAGTTACAAGATGAATCATTTGTTTATAATTAAGAATATTATTCACAAAAATGTTTAATGAAATTAAAATCATACTTATATATTAAGGAATATATATGAGAGCCCTAAACCAACCAATTCGAGTCAGCATCACTTTCATCACGGCGTATATAAATCGATTTATTTGACTCATCGAATGATATTCACATTGATCAGCAGAGGATTACGACATCGGCATTGTAGTTGAATGCACGATGTCCACGGCGACCACAGGAAGGAACTAGAAGTCATTACAAGACCACCTGAGCCGGATTACTAAGACGTCGTCCCAATAACATGCAGGAAAGAACTGGAAGTCATCCTAGAATCACTGAGGCAGATTTACAGAAGACTGCATTCCAGGTACAGAACTATCTCAGATCAATTGGTATCCATAGTGACTCGAATTACATTTGAAGAATAATTACGCTAAAAAGCGCTAAAAAATTAAATGCAACAAAAATTAAATATATTAAGACCGCATAAATAAAATACAAAACATTAAAATTAATAATTAATATTAAATGAATT
>NW_006263890.1:0-209 GCF_000469605.1 Apis dorsata | reverse complement strand
TTTATTCTAAAACATATTTCATTTTGTTTCATTTCTTTTGTAAAATTAGTTGTTTGTCTATAATTATAAAAAACCGAATTATAAATCGTATAAACATGAAATTTGAATAATAATTAAACAAAATTAACAATAGAAAAAGTTATTAGTAACGGGGTAGATAGAAAAAATAACCGCAATGTTATCTGCAATGGCGAGAAATAAAAAAAACA
>NW_006263889.1:232984-234804 GCF_000469605.1 Apis dorsata | reverse complement strand
ATATATATATATATATAAAATAAAATATAACTAAAATTTAAAAAAAAATAAAAATTTTCAAATTAATTTAAAATAATGTAAATCATTTATTAAAATATCAATTTCGAATATAAATCCGCCATTTTAGCTACAGTGGCGTTGCGGAAAGTTTTGATATATAGAATCATAGCGTGCATGTGTCTTTTCCGTTTAGAAAATCAAGATGGTAAGTCTGACTATTTGTTGTCAATATGAAATCTGTTTACATCGATTGCATGCTATATTATATTTCTTAATATCCAAGTAAAGAATAAACTAAATAAATTAAAGTGAATATTTATTCTTATATGATTTATTAAATTCGTTTAAATATGTGTAAATACGGTTAAGATATGTGTAAAAAAAAGTATTTTTAAATAGAGTAGTTAGTATTTTATATAAATATTTGTTAATGATCTATTAAGAAAATATATTTTTAATATAACTTAATTTATAATATAATAATATATATATAATAATTATAGTATTAAAGAAAAGTAAAAAATAAAAATATATATAGTGTTAATAATCTACATATACTCGTGTATAAAGTTACAATAGATTAAATTGAGTTATATATTTTTGATATTAAAAAGTTTAAATTTTTATATATTTTATTTGAAATAATTAATAAATGAAAATTGATTTTAGGCACGTGGACCAAAGAAGCACTTGAAACGTCTTAACGCGCCTAAAGCATGGATGTTAGACAAACTTGGAGGTGTATATGCTCCACGTCCATCTACGGGACCTCATAAATTAAGAGAATCTCTTCCTCTTGTTATTTTTCTTCGCAATAGATTGAAATATGCATTAACTAATTCTGAAGTAACAAAAATTGTAATGCAACGTTTGATTAAAGTTGATGGTAAGGTTAGAACTGATGCGAATTATCCAGCAGGTTTTATGGGTAAGTTATGAAATACTTTCTTTTTTTTTCTTAGTTATAATGATATATTATATAAATTTGAAATATGATATAAATATTTAAGAAATATATAAGGCTATATGGAAGCTATAATACTTTTCAAATGATGAATTATAGTTAAATATTAGCCAATAATAAATCATATCTTTTTTGGTCACAAATTGAATAAAATATTCTTTATGTATTACCCAAAAAGTGCACAGTTTATATATAATTATAATAATAATAGAAATATATATATATATATATATAAATTTTTTTAGATGTCATTACAATTAATAAGACTGGTGAATATTTCCGATTAATTTATGATGTTAAAGGCAGATTTACCACTCATAGAATTACTGCAGAAGAAGCAAAGGTATTTAAATAATGGCATTAAATCAGAGATAAATCAATGATTCAATTAAATTAATTTTTTTGTTAAAAGATTATTTTAATTTTTATTGTAGTATAAATTATGTAAAGTTAAACGTGTTCAAACTGGTCCAAAAGGAATTCCATTTTTGGTAACACATGATGGAAGAACTATTCGTTATCCAGATCCTGTAATTAAAGTTAATGATACTATCCATTTAGATATAGCAACAGGAAAAATTTTAGATTCTATTCGATTTGATTCAGGTATAATATTTTTTTGGTCATTTTATTTTTATTTTTATTGTATTTAGCATTTTTTAAAAATAATGCTAAATATAAAAATAATAATTTTTTAAAATAATTATATAAATAATATATTATTTAAATAATTTTTTTAGGTAATCTCTGTATGATTACTGGTGGAAGAAATTTAGGACGTGTAGGTACAGTAGTTAGTCGCGAACGTCATCCTGGATCTTTTGATATTTGTCATATTAAAGATTCACAAGGGCAT
>NW_006263889.1:227316-232590 GCF_000469605.1 Apis dorsata | reverse complement strand
AGGTATTTTGCATTTTTATTTTTTATTTACATTTTATTTATTATATATATATATATATATATTATATTTATTTTTAATTTTTAATTTTTATAAGAAAAAAAATAAATTTATTTATGATGGCCATAATCGAAGCTATAATATATTATAAAAATTATTGTAGTCAAAAGATGGCCAAAATAAACTTCTTTAATATTGGTCACTGATTGTTCTTACATAGACTTTTCAGTATTACCCATTAAGGAAACATGATTTTTTTAAAATAAATTTTTTTAAAATTTTTGATTATTCTTTATATTGATTAATTGTTATAATATAATATAAATTATTTCTTTAGATTGAACAACGTATTTATCATCGGCAAAGGTACAAAGCCATACATTAGCTTACCAAGAGACAAAGGTGTTAAACTTTCAATTGCCGAAGAGCGCGACAAGAGGTTAGCAGCAAAGGGAGTGAATTAATGTACATTTGCAAAAAAAACGTTCAATAAACCGAGAATTTCTTGGTGAATATAAATATTCTGCACCTTTATCCTATAATTTATATGTGATATTTTAGAACACGATATAATATATATGACATTTTCATTAACATCACAATTCTATCACAATTATAACATGATTTTAAAAAATATCTTGCTATTAAAAATATTGAAAAACATTTTTACGTGTTAAAAATGTGTCTTAAATGTAGTATTATAAAATTTAATTGGTCAAAGCATTGTGCTGAAATTTACTTAAAAGATGAATAAAATATAGAGAATATTTGTTTAATCACTTTGATGGCAGCCAAATTTCAGTATTAAGTTCTAACATTTTTCGTAACATAGCATTATATTGTTCATCTCTATATTTTTCATTTTTCTTGTGCACTTCTTTGGCAGCTTTCAAATATCTGTAAAAGCAAGATTAATCAAATATATTTTTATATTTTTATATAAATTGAAAAATTTTTATCTAAATTATTACTTTTGTATAGAAATAACTGTATTTCTAATTTCTTTTTCTATCTTTCTTGTAGTTTCTGATAAAGATACATAATCAATAGCATATTTAGGTTTTATCGATATCAATGGATAAATGCGGACCCATCCTCCTTCACTTGTACATGGTTTACTCCAATCTTTACCATTATCCCATATTGATGTTTTATCGTTGTTTTGTGGGTTATTACCCTGAAAACCGCGTGGAATATATTTATCCACTAATAAGGGAGTGTAAAGAGACCACAAATTTGAAGAATTGTTGATGGTTGAATGTTTGAGCTAATGATTAAAATGAGTATAAAACTTAATATTTTTGCTAGCAATTCAATATTTACTAATATTCTTTTGTAGATACGTACAGTAGGCCGAAGTTCCGTGTATATGTTTAAAAAACCATCAGTTTCCTGATAAGTTTTCGATTTTTTTTTCATTGTTCGATTTGTACAATACTTGGAAGACATTTCAACTTCATCATCAATTGTTGACCATATTGTAAAAAGAGAAAGTCCAGTATTGCATACTGGAAGACCTAATAAATCGAATAAATCATGCAGCAAAGGTTTCTTTACTTCAGAATCAATTTCGCAATCATTACTTAAACCTGGGCTAAGATTCACCTATTGAATTATTTTTCAAATGTTAGCAATAATTTTCATTTTTTAAGTGAGTAAGATATATGTCTTTTAACCTCTAATAACCATGGTTTTAAATTTTTATCAATTAATACATCAAATCCAAAGAATTCAAAACAATTGGAAGATTTTGGTATGCTCGCAGCTTGACTTAGTATTGTTAAACTAACTAAACAAGCTATCCTCTGCCAAAGGAACCAATCGTAATATCCAGCTTGTTCAAAATATCTTCTTAATTGTCTAAAAGTCCATTTACAACCTACGAAAGTTCAAATCATATTTGTAATATAATGATACAAAAAAATTTAACTTATAATAATCATTTTATACCAGAACCGATGCGTTCTTTTTTCTCAGAATATCCTGGGCCTAATTTATTCAAGGAAAAGTTAGTAAGATGTCGGAAAGAATCATTTATATGTTCTAATGAAAATTTTTCCGTAGCAAATCGTGCCAATCCTTCTTTGTACAAATATATCGTTAGAGGTCGATAAGAAGGTACGCACACGTATAATCGTAAATCGAATTTATAGCCCCCGATTAGAAGAGGATTCTCAATATATCTTTGGACTATTGCTGCATTATCATATGTAAGATCACTTAATTTCTATAAACATTATACATTTAATAAATTTATTAATTATATTCTTTTTCAAGATGCTATTCATCTTACATGAAATTCTTACACGAAATTCTTACACGAAATAAAAAAATCCCTTTGCCTTGACTCTGACCAACTGGTTTACAGATCCAAACTCTATCATGCTCGCAACGACTCCATTCTTCCGCTAATTTAGTATATTCCGATGGCAAATTATATCCTACAGGACTAATGTTTTATTTTTGATTAAACATTATTTTTATAGACTATACTTATTTATTATTATTTATATTATTATTTATTATTATAATTATTATTATGTATCATAGATTATACCTGAAATCATAGATCGAACCGTGCATTTTCTTCATGCATCTAAGATGACGGATAAGATTGTCTTTTCTACAGATTGAACTTCCTTTTGGAATTCTGTTGATAAACTAAAATATATATGATTTATATAATAATTTTGATAAACATTTTCTCATACTAAATTTGATTTGTTATATAATTATTTTAGAAAAAAAAATTAGATGTGCTATTACCTGCCATGGAAGTAATAGCTTATAATGGGGTAAAGGGAAACCGCCGGATCGCCACCATAAATTCCATCGATCTTTGAATACATTATTTTCGCCAGTATATTCTCTCCAACCACGTTCCGTACAAACCTGTGATCAAAGTATATAATTCAAGTATTTATATTTAATAAAATTAAATAATTAAATAAAATTAAATAAAATATATTTATTTATTAGTATTTGTTTACAGATTAAATTTTTTTTTAAATAAAAAAAAAAATCTTGTGAATGCGTGATTCGAATGAATGAAACAATAGATATATTTTACATTCTACAACTAGGAAACGTTTGTACATGAGAAAATAACAGAAATGTTGATTTATTTGTCGTGTTATTAGAGCATTAAGAATGGTTACTTCAAAAGTGAACCAAGGCCTCTAATTACAATTAAATTCAAGTATATCTCTTTTCACTGTTACGGTAGCCTACTTTTATTATTCTTTTCTTATATCATCGATTCGCTGTGAAAGGTCATCGACCACATTTACACCCTGTTCTTATAACCTGAATTATTTCTATTCATCAATAAGAGTTTAATTTCATCCATAGAAATATTAAATTTATTATTAAATTTATATCAAAATTAAAAATAAAAAAAAGTACTTTCAATTATATTGCGTATATGTACTTAGCTCAAATTAAAAGGATAAAGATAAGAATAATTAAATGGAAAAAATATATAATTATAATAATATCGAATAATAAATTCTTTTTTGCTAAAGTTCAGATGAAGTTTCATGAACATAAGATAGAGATCATAAACCATAATAAGAGATCTCTATTATCGTCACGATGATTCTACTCTTCGCTATCATTATTACATATTGCGCTTACTTAATAGTTGTGCTTCTAAAAATGGTGCACGCGCAAAAGCGCGTCGCATCTCGTTTGACTCTGCAAGTATGTACGTGCATGTGCACATCGTATGTACCTTGAAAAGTATTCAGTTCAAGGGCATGGCTAAGTTTGTAACCGTGTCGAACAAATTCCAAACGACATAAAAGCGTGGCGGAACGTATCCAACATTTATGTACTTATCTATCGATGTTATATATATATATATTTATTGTATTTCAAAGTTGAAATCATTCATCATTGTAATCATGATACACACGTTTGAAATTGAAATACGATTTGTTCGATTTTTATTTTTTTCAATAAAAATATTATATATATCTAATATATATAATATATATATATATATAATGCTAGATAATTAAAAGTAAATTCAAATAAAATATTATACCTGTGTAAGAAGATGTGGTCCTATACCATTGTCGTTGAGTCTGAACACAAAAGGACCATCCAAGTATTTCACTGCCATAACGAAACATTATATTTTGGAAGATCGCGCGAAGATAATAATTAATGATATCACAGTACAACCAGTCTTCCTTTTCACAATAATAAAGAAAATTTTATTTCTTTGATTATTTCTTTGTGTAAAACAAAAAGAAGAAATATAAAGTTTATATTTTTACTTAAAAATTTCCAAATTTGATGAGATATCTTGTCATATTTTACACTTTTCATTCACAAAACATTAACATGTATAACATGTATACAAATACTTCTTGATAATTTGAAAATCGTGTTCAGGTACATTTTTCATAATTTTTTGTTATCTTTTTCATTCGAAAAAGCGGCTTTTCAACAATTACAACGAATTAAGTTTTCAAAATGCCATTTCTATTGATAATTAATGTTTAATATTTAAATATTTTGAGATAGATCCGCATGCAAGCGAGCCGGATTCTCGATTCTCACTGGTGCACCGCCACGTTTCAATCTACGCAATCGCTTTGACCCGGTCGCAGATGCGCAGGTTGCTCGTATGCCGCCTTTCACGTTGCTTCCTAGCTTTTATGAGCTTTTGCTGGACACCGCAAGGACACCGGAAGTTTCATGGACCGCGAACTTCCAAAAGAATTAGATTTAGATGTCTGTTTAAAGATTATTACACGTGAACAAATCTATTAAACAAAAAATAATATAAATGTCAGTAAAGTTCAAAGCTTTATAATGATGATGATGATGATGATGATGATGATAATGATGATGATGATGATATATATATTGTTAATCACACGATTCTTTTACTTTTGCTTAAAAATTTATTATACTTCCTCAACGTTTGTCGAATTATAGAAAAAAACACTCGAGTGATATTCTTTGCAATTTGCATTCGTGATTGTATTATTAGAAATACATTCATTGAAGTGCACGATTATAATATATCAATTGTAAAAAGATTAACCAGAAAAATGTTTCGCGTGTCTAGCTTCGTAGATAGGAGGTACCGCAAGGTTACTTTAATGACAAATCGATGAAACGTCCCTTACGGACAACTTCTTCCTGGTTAGAGACGAAATGGTTTATGATCGGGTCTTCATAATTTTGTGTCTTTAATAATTTTACACGGTATCTTTCCTTTTACAAGTCTAACCGCTATTTACGACACGAATAATTCGAATA
>NW_006263889.1:221870-226994 GCF_000469605.1 Apis dorsata | reverse complement strand
TTTTTTTTTTTTTTTTTTTTCTCAATGATTTGCATTTTTACTTGGCATTATATATATAGGGAGATAGATATCGAGAAGTAAAATTTATAGACAATAATTTACACGAACATTTTAATTTATTGTAAGCAACACGTAACACGGATACAGAAGCTCGTTGCGATATTCAGCCAGTAGTCGATCTAATTAATATTATTAATCCTAATGATAAGTTGCATCCTTCATAGTACTGGATCGATCTATCGCGACACACATCGGCCATATCGAGTTGGGATGATTTCAGATCGTAGAAAGGATTATTCTTCTTCCTTCAATCGAATCGACTTCTTATGCATCTCTTGTACGAACGTTTTAACGCGAGTTATTCTATGAACGCCGCGTGTTTCTTACTTACTAAATTATACAATATACGCTTAAATACGTCCTCCAGTTTTTAAACTAGCTTTGCTAATTTGTTTCTTCATAGCTACTACATGACATGAGTCTGTAATAATGGCACAGAAATCGGTAACCTTTTCTATAATTACATGGCAATTGCTATCAAGTATTCGAATTCTCGATTTGTCAATTTTTATCATCAAATTTTATTTTCTTTATGCACCCTGAAAGCTAAGCGGATTTTAAACGGATTCGTGTGTGTAAAAACGTGCGTTGTTCTCTTCTACGTACAATTTTAGCTAGAAGAATTTCCAGATTTCCAGTTTTGGTCATGCCAAAATTAAAAATGTTCTTGGTAAAATGATTAGCCAACAGAATGATTGGAAATAATAGTCAAGCCTGTTATTTAGCTCGTCTTCAATCGCCTGATTTCAGGGTAATGTATAATTTTGCATGATTTATAAGTAAAATTTCTATGTATGAACATTCTAACTAACGAGTTCTATTTTCAGATCCGAGAAAGATAACAAGATTATCTCTGTCAAACTCGTCAACAATTGACAATCAACGCGCGCACAATGTAGGTATTCATCGCCGTTTTTCAATCATAATCACGAATTTGAAATTCAATTCATTAAGAAATAATTAATTGGCGCGTCTTACAGTTACGAGGAAGCTTTTTTTGAAATCAAGGAAATTCAAACTCGTACGAAAATGAGATTTTAAATTTTGATCATAGAGAAGCTTTGCTCGTAGAGAAGCTTTTCCGTCGTTTAAGACTTTTTTCTTTATCAACACCCAAATCCTCTCCCGAATCTTTCCAAGGAAACAAGCCGAAACATTTTCATGTTGGGTGCACTTTGGTAATGCGAAATATGTGATAATGCCAGTAATACTAATTGCTTGGATGACCTTTGCGTGATTCGAGCAGGAGACCAAGTCGGCGCGTTTATTGTATCGTTGCAGAATTTTCTGCGGCAACAATTTTACGAGGTATTCGAGACCCGTCCGCCAAGGGAAACGTGATCACTTGTGTCGCGTACATTAAAAGCGGAACCGTAAGCAGAAGGAGTTTGCGTCTCATCGATATTTTATGGCTGCTTAATCCACCAATTAGTCGTGGAATGTCGAGGTAGCGAAACGCGAGGAACTTTTGCCAACTTAATAGCCTCTCGAGAAGTTCTTCTCTCACTAACCTTTTCGTTCAAGGGAAATTTTAATCTCGAAAATCGAAGGAAACTAGCGATTATTATTATTATGCGACTGTGTAAATCCCTGCTTCCAATCCAAAGGTATTTCGTTCTATTTTCTTTCGTTCGAATCAATTGTAAAGCAGCCTGCAAAGCCGGTTAATTAGCTTCTTCTGTTCTTGATATTGAGTCGCGACTATATAACGGATAATCGTCGACGCGATAATTGTCATTTCGAACTACCAACTACCTAGTTGAGTAGTTTGTGCCGAGTACAATTGCTTAGAAGGTTACGTGGGCGCTTAGTAAGTATAGTATTATCGTAAGCGAGCACGATCACGAAAATTCGAGAAACGTGATTATATTTGGAACAACGATCTTTGATATATGAAGGACATTTCTCTCTCTCTCTCTCTCTTTTTTTTTCTCTTTTTTTTGTATTTCGTTTTTATTTTCGATCGACTTTGCCGACTTGAAGGTATCCTGCTTTTAAGCAGAGGAAGGTTTTTAAGTAATCAAGGGAATTATAATTATAATCGATGTGCAATTAGTTCGCATTTAATTAACGTATTCGTATTCGTAAATAAATATTTATATACTCGTAAATCGTCCTATAATTATTTGGCGTTAAAAGTTGTTTTTAACACCGATTCGTTTTTTTTTTCCTTTTTTTCTTTTTTTTTCTTTTTTACGATCGTGTTAATTGTCGTCGACCGAAAACAATTATAAGAAGAACAAAAAAAAAAAAATAATAATAATCTCGATAAAATATAATTTATGCAGACAAAAATTCGTGCTCATTATAAAGCTAAGATAACGCGATTTCCTCTGTAATTTTTTTTTTTCTTTTCTTTTTTTTTTTCCACTTTCCAATTCTTCCTTCAAATAGCCTCCCCTTCCCTCTCCTCCTCTATTTCCCTTTTCTTTTCTTTTCTTGCGTTAATATATTCATAAAGAATCGTGCATTAACGTGCATGGTTTTTGCAGAATGGACGACCACCCTTCGCGTAAAAACTTTGGCCTTCGAGATTCTTCTTGCACATCTGTAACATAACAACAACCGCCCCGAAACGAACGATTAAAATACGTTTCTTTGACTTTCTCTACGATCTAGAGATCGATCGGTTTATTTCGAGAAGCATTTCTCGCACTAATTGCGTACCGTGCAGTTGAAACACTGGCTGTGGTAATTATTGTTCAGGGCCTCCACCCAGCGATCTCCAGCTTCGACTGGGAATCCACACGCGAAACATTTTGTCGTGAATAATTCGTTCCAATCTGAAAGGTAATAATAATAATAATAATAATAATAACCAGTTAAAGAATAGAAAAATCTTATTTTTTTATATATTTCAAGTTTCAAGTTTCTTTTTTGTTCTTTTTTGTTCTTTTTTGTTCTTTTTTTTTTTTGTTTTCGATCTAATTATTGAATTATTGAATTCAACCTGCTTCACAGTAGGGCAATCCTTCTTCGAGGAAGAACGGGCTGTTACCAAAGAGTTTGCCGCAATAGGAACATTTGAAGCATTCAGGGTGGAAATGCTTTCCAATTGCGTTTAGACAATCCTAAAATCGATCGAAACATATCGATCAATCGGTATAAGTTTAGTTCAAGTTTTTTTTTCTAATGATAATATTATCTTAAGAAATGAAAAAAACTTACGCCTTTGATTTTGTTGTTGCATTTGTTGCAGCTTGGCGCGATGAAACGTTCGAAACAATATTCGCAGTAGAGTTGTCCCTTCTCTTCTACGAATCCTATATCTTGTAATGGTCGACGACATTGCGTATTCACGCAGACAAAGTGATCGGGGCACCAAATCTGTCCCAGAGCCGTGATGAATGGTCCCCTGAACGATTGGAACGATTACATATTATCCAGATTTTTTTTTTTCTTTTTTTCTTTTTAAACGTAATGCTTTAACGCGAGGAAGCAAAACACAACAAATCAAAACGATAATTGCCCATAAATCGATCATTTTTACGAACCTTATACACTCTTTGTCGTTTTTACAGCACACTGGCTTTATGACGAGACCGTTCGACTTGTGATTAGTATTTTCTTCATTAGCTGTTAACATCGTGCAAACAAGTTAACATTGTTAATCACATCAAAACAAGGTTTTAACGAATTAAAGCTATTCAAAAATCGAATAAAAAAAAAAAAAAATAGTTGATCAAAAATAGTTGTGCTCTCAATTTACATCTACGGATTTTTTTTTTGATATTTACAATAATAACAAGCAATTTCAAAAAAGACAGCAAAAAAAATATATATATATATTCTGTACAAAAAACAAGAGAAAGAGATTACAAAATCGTTGCTGCGTTTTCTAACTCTAGCAATGTGTCCTAAAAAAAAAAAAAAGAAATGGGATCGAGTTTTTGATCATTTACAAAGAAAAATTTGTAAATTAACCCAAAAAAATATTCTATTCGACAAAAAAATATAGTTTAAAAACACCACAATCGTCGGTGAGAAAGAAAGAAAGAGAAAGAGAGAGAAAGAGAGAGAGACAGACAGAGAATCCGTTCCCAAGCGTACGTTGATGGAACGAACGAGGTAAAAAAAAAAAAAGGCTATTCAAAAATCATCGTCGTTCGTTGATGGAGGACGGAAATAAAGATAAGAAAAGGAGAATGCGACAAACATTGAAAAAAAAAAAAAAACACAACAATCGGCACACCTAACAGCAAACAGGGGGAGTACCTGACGTAAGAGTTGCAATGGGCGCAGAGGGGCAATCGTGATCCCGGTCCAGTTGCTTGGTTTAGGATCCCCCTTCCTCGCTTTGGCGCGCTGCTACCAGCGAAAGTTCCGCTCTTCGACCCGGCACCACCGAGACCACCGACTCCGGTACCTAGATCCGGGTGGGATGACAAATTTGGTGGGTCTACTAAACTTTGGGTATTACTAGAGGGTTCACAATGGATACCGTCCTGACAGTAATTTTGGGTCTCACATTGATTACTGGTGGTGGTCGAACATTGACCGTTCGATTGGCAACGGGTTTCGGTGGAGGAACAATAGCTTTTACAGCAATAGCTCTTTGTCTCGCTGCAGCTTCGAGCTTTTTCGCATTGTTGAGCTTCGGGCTTGTACAATTGGATGGTGGGAACGTTCTGGCCGGTTCTCCCGGTTTTGCAAGTGAGCCGCGCTAACTGCCCGCTCAAATTAGTGCGAGGCTTGTGAATAGGCTCGAAGGAGTTCCTACTTTGAGAGCAAGGTGGAGTGGGGTCGTCGTAGGGGAAAGGTATCTGAGGGAAGGGAAGTTTCTTCGCCCTCGAAGGAGGTAAACCGGGCTTGGTGCAAGGAGCCACGCAGACCGAGCCATCGGGGCACGGAGATACGCAGATTCCAGATTCCGGGCAATTGGGAGGGATCTCGATGTCGCAGGCTGGCTCCTCTTTGCCGCAACGGCCGGACGGTTGGCCGCAGGTCCCCGTTTTCATCCCGAAGCACGGGGAGACGCAGACTCCCGACCGGTCCGAGGTTGGGACCACGCACACCCCTGATTTTTCGCAGCAGGGAATCGGCCCTTCGCAAGGTACCACCACC
>NW_006263889.1:219554-221307 GCF_000469605.1 Apis dorsata | reverse complement strand
TCCCTTATTCTTGGCGCGTGGGCCTTGACGAAGCAGGAGGGCGGTTCCGGCGGCCCTTGGGCGGGCGACTTCGACCTTCCTGGCGTTGGCGTGGGAGTTCTACTCGGTTGGTACGTGTAGCTCTCCACCGCGTCTTTCCTCGTCGCCACTAAGTATCTCTGATAAGAGGGGATAGTGTCCGGCTTCTTCAACGTGGCCGTTATAGCTTTGCTGCACGGTGTCTGCGGCCTCGATCTCACGGGGGAAGAGTCTCTCAGGCGATAATCAGGCGGTGGAGTGGGCAAAGGCCGAGGGGTGGACGGTTTGGGAGGTGGTTCCGCGCGGATTTTCCCCTCGCCGAACAGGATATCGGAAGGCGGCCAATGGACGCCTCCTTGGAGCACCGGAGTCTGAGAACGGCTCGCGATTTTCTGGTCGTCGGGCCCGATCTCGCGTCTGAGCGGCGTGTACGGCCGTTCAGGCGCGATCATTAGCGCCTCCTGAAACGGGGAAATTGGCCGGAGTTCCTCCTTCGGAGGTGGTTTAGGCCGACACCTGTGATCCAGATATATCGTCTCCTCGGTGTACACTTCCTTCACGCTCGAAGATGTACTGAGAGGCGTGTAAGGTCGGTCAGGCGCGGTCGTTAAGGCGTTCACCATCTCGGATTTCCACTCTTTCGGGGTGGAATTCTGAAGAGCGGAATGCGGTATCGGTTTCGGGCCTGTGTCGGTCTGCTTCACAAACTGCACGCGTTTTTTATTAGTCTCCATGATCTCCTGAGCCGGGGGATACTTGGAGCACACGCGTCTATCCTTGGGTGCCTGTTGATCCCTCAAACTTTGATGGACCTGCACCTGCTCCCTCAGGCTCTTCTTCCGATCCTCTTCGATCCCCTTTCTTCTTACGCGCTCTTGAACCAACACCTCTTCCGTGATCTCCTCGTAGGTCTCTTTCACCAGTTTCTTCTTCCCGGGGGTGTCGCCCTCCTCTTCCGTCACCCTTTCCTCGCGGACCACCGTTCTTCCCAGAGGTTGTTCCCGAACTTCCTCCACCTCCTCCTCTGCCTCAAAAGTCACGTGCCTGCTCCGTTCTTCCTCTTCCTCCCGTCTCCTACGCTCCTCCTCCTCGCGCCTTCTTCTTTGCTCCTCCTCCGCCTCCTCCCGCTTCCTCTCCTCTTCCTCCCGCTTCGCTTTCTCCACCATCTGTTGCACGTCCACCGCGGGGGTGACCGCCTCCGCTGATTCTACCACCGTCCTCTCCTCCGTCTCCTCCACTTGTCTGTCCACGTGAGTCGACCTTTTCCTCTCGTAAATTTCCTCCGACTTCTCCTCCACCGTCTCCTCCCTTTCCTCCTCCCTTCTCCCCTCCACGGCCACAGGGGAGCTCGGGCGCGCGGGAGACGGGATTCTCTCAACAGCCTTCTCGAACGTCATTTTCTTCTTCCCGTGCATCCCATCCACGACTTCCTCCGACGTCTCCGTTACGAAGTCGTGCTCCCCCTTGATCCCTCCGACGCCTTCCTCCGCGAGCTCGTCCGCCGGCGTCGAATCCGTCACCTCCTTGTCGATCTCCGTGATCTCCTCCTGCCTAGTCGTCGCGACGCGTTGGCTGGGCAGCGGCGGCTTCTCGCAAATCGTCTCCTCCCGTCTACAGATCTCGGATCGATACGAACGGTGCTCCTCCCGGAACGGTTGATTCCTCTCGCATATACGCTCCTTTTGGCATATCTCCTTTTGATGGTACTTCTTGCACACTCTCGGCGGCTCGATCC
>NW_006263889.1:214264-219144 GCF_000469605.1 Apis dorsata | reverse complement strand
TTCTGGGATCGGGAGATTCGAGGGAGATTTTTTTTTTTTTTTTCAGGAGACGGGATCGGGATGGAATGTTTTTTACGCACAGGGTGCTCACAGTCGGAGGCGGGCAAACGGGTAAATCAGATTTGCGAGGTGTACGCAAGACACAAAAAACGAAAACGTTTAACACACGCGTGTTTTTTTTTTTTTTTTTTTTACAACACAGGCGGGGCAGGTGTTTGGAGGAGTGTCGGGGGTGTGTTAGAAAGAACGAAAAAAAAAAAAAAAAAACCAGCTGTGGGAAAGAAGCCCTTTGACCCACACGGGCCCGGGATCTTTTTTTTTTTTTTTTTTTACAACACAGGCGGGGCAGGTGTTTGGAGGAGTGTCGGGGGTGTGTTAGAAAGAACGAAAAAAAAAAAAAAACAAAGAAATCAGCTGTGAGTAAGAAGCACATTGACCGACACGTGCCCGTGATCCTTTCTTTTCTTTCTTTTCTTTCTTTTCTTTTTCTTCTTCTCTAAGTATAAATTCATTGTCGGCGATCGATGTCGAATGATTTACTGGAATTAATGGATCGCGGGCACGTCCAGGGCGCTAAATAAAAAAAAAGAAGCGCAACTTAAGAACGAAAAAAAAAAATAAATGATAAACGATAGCCAATAATCATGATTCACAATGATCTCATGATCGAGCAGCTACGTTTAAGCGGCGAAAAATCAAAATTCGTGAACGAGATGATTGATCAAATCGCGTTGCAGTCGCACTTCTCCAACATCAAATTCGAACACTCCGTCGTTGAATATATATATATATATAATTATATATATAATTATATGGCGAAATGGATATATTTCGAAGATCAATCGCATCTCTGAACAATCGTTAGGGAAAAAAAGAAAACACGTATTTCGAGCGCAAATGGGTTAGCATCTCGACCTCGAGTGCATCTCGAAGGTGGCGATGCGAAGCTAGGACAATGAATGTAGTTAATCAACGATATTTGAAAATGTGTGTGTGTGTGTGTATGTGCATGTATGTGTTTATTCATGTAAGCGTACACGATGTGAGAATGGAAAAAAAGGAGTAACATGTATTGAGCGAAGAGATTTGCTCGGCTTAACTATCGCTTTATTTAGCAATTAAATATTAAGTTTTTCAACACTTTACGAGAAAATCATTTCGATCGACATAATAATATACACGGATTCGACACACAATCCTTTCAATCTCGAAATAACTGATTCCTCGATCGAGTCCAAGAAGACAGAGAAAGAGAGAGCGAGAGAGATAAAGAAAGAGAGAGAGAGAGAAAGAGAGAGAAAGAGAAAATCGATCGAATAATTGGATGTTGAAAAGAAAAAAAAGGTTTAAATTACGAAATTGGAATTGATTTTTTTTATTATTTAGAGATTAAAGAAGAATCGTGAATGTCGAATATAAATAAAAGTTATATGCATAGAAATATTGGATTGTTCGATTCTGTCAGCACGAAGACGGCGATGGCGTAGCTGAGAGCTACCGACTCATGCGAACGTGAGGGAGAAAGGTCTGGGTTTCGGGTTGAAAGATGGACCGGCTGAAAAAAGATAAGAAAAGAAAAAAATTATGTCCGGGAATACGACTTTCGAATCGAGATACCCGATTCGATTTCCCGAAATTTTGTAAACCATTCTCTTTTCACTGGTATTCTATCATACGTAATCGCGTAAAATCTCTTCGATACTAATGTCGCGCAAGTAATGAGAAAGAGAAAATTAAAAAAAAAAAAAAAAAAATACAAAGAAAGATACGCGAATACGAGATAGGAAAAGCAACACGTGCACGTAGTCTCGTTACATAAGCTCTCTCTCTATCGAAACAGACTCATTTATTCAGGTCTCTATTTATTCGGGTCTCGAATTCAATCGTCCCAGTTTCGTTTCGATCAAGTCTGCATCATCGTCATCGTCATCCAGTTGCTCCATAGATGATAAATATTTAAACAATCGTGTCATCGTGATGACGAGATAATACGATCGAGATTCTTTCGAAGACGAAATATCGACGACAACTCGCCAAAATTCACCGAAATTCGACGAAAACGACGAGCGTAACGAAAGAATAATAGTTCCACGATGAGAGCTCGTAAATGAGACGATGATCGTTATTTCGATATTATTTCCAAACGATCGATCGATCGATCGTCTGATGGGCGTCGAATCAACGAACGAAGATGCGAATGGAGAGCGAGAGAAAGACACAGAAAGAGAGAGAGAGAGAGAGAGAAAGAGAGAAAGAAAAAAAAAATACGATGCGAGGGACGTAAGCCAAATGGGGCATATTAGCCAAAGCTAGAAAACTCGGTCAAAAGGAATCCCCACACCTCGTTGCGAACGGGCGTAGATAATTTTTGCTCAGTGGCGAGAAGAGACCTATTTGCAAATAACAATCGAAGACGATATGAGGCCAAGGCGATAATAAAGGCGGATTCGCCATTAGGATTACGAACGCGATCGACCAGAGAGAGAGAGAAAGAGAGAGAGAAAGAGAGAGAGAGAGAGAGAGAGATCGTTCCTCCAGATATACCAAACGAGAAAGTCGAGCTTGTCATCGGTAATTTATACGACCGCAATTTCCGCTTTTGTTTCCTCCTAGGATTCCGGGTTGACATGCCTGTGGCGTGCTTGTCGTAATTATCGTTAGAATGCTCGCGACGCGACGCGGAATCTCATGCACGTAACGTAAGTTGGGGGGAGCGAAAAGCATAGGTACTCTAAAAATCGTGCTTCTAACGGAAGGACGAAGGAACTTCTTTTTTTCTTTTTTTTCTTCTTCTTCTCTGCAACGTGTTCATTTTTTAACCAATTTTATTCCAAGAGAAAACTGTACTGTTGTTACATAATAATGTTCAATTATGTAATGACAAGCCGTGGACGGAAGAACGATTTCGGTTTGCAAGCCTCTGATGCATAATTTCTCGAATGATTCTCGAAATCGAGAATCTTCACCTTATCGACGGATTCGATTGGGACGAATCTAGCCGCGATGAATTGTGAATTGTGAAGGATGATGTTACTTACCGGTCACGGTCTGACTCTGGGGTCGTGGCAGAGTGCTACTTCCTGTGCTCGCTAGCGGAGGGGACGATATATTCGACGATCCAAACGGTTTAGGACCAATTAAATTGTTCGACGTTGGAGCCTGTGTGATAGATATAAATATTTTATTATTCGATGGTTTTTCTTTTTTTCTTTTTGCGCAAAAAGCGCGAGAAATATAATGACACGATGTTAAACGATAATAAAATGATGAATTAAATGATGAACGTTGATACGTTGCATTCCAACAACGAATGCGATGATGATGGATGTACACGTATGATTTCATCGTGATGGTGAGAATTAACGAGGCGTGGTGACAAACAACATGACAAAATGCGGTGCATATTGCTAACGATCAATGAACTAGCTAAGCTCTGGACTCTCAATCGAATGTTTGGAACAGAAATCGATCAGAGCATCGATGATTTTTCTTTTTCTATTCGCCACTGCCTTGACACCATGTCTCTTAAAGGGAAAGACACTAGGAAAAAAAAAAAAAGAAAAAAAATACACGATCTTACTTATCGTAAAAGCTATCGTAAGCTACATTTTTTTTTTTTTTATTCCACACATTCAGCATCTTTCCTCTCAAATAACAACTTTTTGAAAGATTTTTCTTCACCGTTATTTCACGCACTTAAATCACAATTATAAACTCGATTATACGTATACAAATATATATTTTTGGAATCACGATCTATATTTTCTTTTACATTTAAAAATCACACGGTTTTAAAGGGAATTCTATTTTATAATTCTTTTTAAACTATCGATCGACGTACTTTTGAGGAGAACATATCTCTGGTACTCAAAGCAGCGGCACCGCGTTCAGCGTGATTTTCATCGGATCGCTAAGGACGTACCTTACCCTTAAGCGTAAGGTAACGAGTGTGAAACGTTTAAGGCGAGTCGCGTTGGGACATTACCTGGACTGATCGGAAACTGGGTGGATCGACGGGCGTAGTGCCAAGGCGGGTGGGCTGTAATACATAAAACGACAGAACGATGTCACGTGGAAGTGGCAACTTGAAAAAAGGGGGGGGAGAGAGAGAGAGAGAGAGAGAGTTGTGGCAACACGCACACTCGTAATCGCGCCAGGGTAATTAGTCACAGCTTCGAAATAATCGTCGCCGACGCGAATGATCAAGATTCCCGTTTGGCAAAACCTATTCTTGTAGTCTTGTGGCTATAGGGAAGTTCGCGAAACAGAAGGACGATCAGGTCGAATATCATCATAACGATTATCATAATAAGTTTCGTAATTAGTTGTATCTTTCCTTCTCCGACCCGAGCCTCGCTTCCTCCCTCCGTCTCTGTCCGTCTCTATTCATTTTTATTTAGATCCGCATTCCATTTTCGATTTGATTCAGCGCGATATTTTCAACCATTGTTTACCTTCTTCGTATTCGTATTATTATATACGTTAATTATAAAGGGATATATTCTGTCAGACAGTTGGACAAGCAGCGTTCGACGACGATGGAGGGAGGGAGTAATTAAATTATTTGATTATCGAATAATTACTTTTTTTTCTTTCTTTCTTTCTTTCTTTTTTTTTTTTAGGATTATATATAGGAACAACAACGAAACGACGATTTTTCCAAAAAAAATCGGATAAAATTCACCGGATTAATTAATTGCGAACCTCTGTGCAACCCGTCTGAATGGTGATCGTGCTTGTAAACGTTTTCGATTCCCAGTTGCAGTTGCCGTTGCTGATGTATCCGTTCTTATCGAGGGGCGATAGCTGAGAATTCGGGGATCCGAAGTAATCGGGACTCGAACGATTGCAAGCCTGGAAAAGCGATTAGTGGCGAGCGA